>NC_045773.1:8817500-9119558 GCF_008692025.1 Phocoena sinus
GTAGACTTTTTGATGATGGCCATTCTGACTGGCATGAGATGATACCTCACTGTAGTTCTGGTTTGCATTTCTCTAGTAATTAGTGATGTTGAGCAGCTTTTCATGTGCTTTTTGGCCATCTGTTTGTCTCCTTTGGAGGAATGTCTATTTAGGTCTTCTGCCCATTTTTCGATTGGGTTGTTTGTTTTTTTGATATTGAGCTGCATGTGCTGTTTGTATATTTTGGAGATTAACCCCTTGTCAGTCGCTTCGTTTGCAAATATTTCGTCCCATTCTGTGGGTTGTCTTCTCGTTTTGTTTATGGTTTCCTTTGCTGTGCAAAAGCTTTTAGGTTTAATCAGGTCCCATTTGTCTATTTTTGTTTTTATTTTCATTGCTCTAGGAGGTGGATCATAGAAGATCTTGCTGCGATTTATGTCAGAGAGCGTTCTGCCTGTATTTTCCTCTAAGAGTTTTATAGTATCTATCTGGCCTTTAATTTAGGCCTTCAGTCCATTTTGAGTTTATTTTACTGTATGGTGTTAGGGAGTGTTCTAATTTCATTCTTTTACATGTAGCTGTCCAGTTTTCCCAGCAGCATTAGTTGAAGAGAATGTCTTTCCTCCATTGTATATTCTTGCCTCCTTTGTCATAGTTTAATTGACTATAGGTGCATGGGTTTATTTCTGGGCTTTCTATCCTGTTGCATTGATCTATATTTCTGGTTTTTGTGCCAGTACCATACTGTTTTGATGACTGTAGCTTTGTGGTATAGTCTGGAGTCAGGGAGCCTGATTCCTCCAGCTCTGTTTTTCTTTCTCAGTATTGCTTTGGCTATTTGGGGTCTTTTGTGTTTCCATACGAATTTACAAATGTTTTGTTCTAGTTCTGTGAAAAATGCCAGTGGTAGTTTGATAGGGATTGCATTGAACCTGTAGATTGCTTGGGGTAGTATAGTCGTTTTCACAATGCTGATTCTTCCAATCCAGGAGCATGGTATACCTCTCCATCTGTCTGTGTCATCTTTGATTTCTCTCATCAGTGTCTTAGAGTGTTTATACTACAGGTCTTTTGCCTCCTTAGGTAGGTTTGTTCCTAGGTATTTTATCCTTTTTGAGGCAGTGGCAAGTGGGATTGCTTCCTTAATTTCTCTTTCTGATCTTTCATTTTAAGTGTATTGGAATGCAAGCGATTTCATGTATTAATTTTGTATCCTGCAACTTTACCGAATTCATTGATGAGCTCTAGTAGTTTTCTGGTAGCATCTTCGGGATTTTCTATGTATAGAATCATGTCATCTGCAAGCAGTGACAGTTTTACTACTTCTTTTCCAGTCTGGATTCTTTTCATTTCTTTTTCTTCTCTCATTGCCGTTGCTAGGACTTACAAAACCACGTTGAATAAAAGTGGGTGAGAGTGGACATCCTTGTCTCGTTCCTGTTCTTAGAGGAAATGCTCTCAGCTTTTCACTGTTGGGAAACACAGTCTTTTTTCAAAGCCCACATGGAACTCCCACAGTTAATACTGTCCTATGATGCCGTATCTTTCATGGTGGCCATCAGATATTTAGATTCACTTGACCAAAGGTCTTCTTCTGCAAAAGTAACTTGAGGATTTCATTTTCCAGACAATGCACTATGAAACTACTCAAGCATCTGATTTTAACCCTAAATATTTAACTTGTTTGCATGAAATTCACAAGAACTGTAACGCCTGCCTTAGTCTCTGAGAGTATAAAGATGCATGTACCTAAGTTAGGTTGTACACCTCCCCTAACCATTTGTTTGCCCTAACCATTCATTTGAAATCCTTAAGGAAACAAAAGGTATATGTAAACTCTAGTGCTAACATTCTCAAAGGTAACTAAGTACTTGCTACTCAAACCGCGGTCCCAGGACCAACTGTATGAGTACTTTCAAGGAGTTTACTCACGATGTAGTTTCCTAGGCTCAAGTCTACACCCGGCAGGATCCCCAGGTTACTCCTATGCACCTGAATGTCTGAAGAGCCCTCAGTTAGATTCCCTGTCAACAGTCCCAACTAACCTTACTGTGGTCATCATTTCCCTGTATATATATTGAATCAAGCTGTCACATGTACAACTTAAATTTACAACAATAGTATGTCAATTACATCTCAAAGCATGGTGGGGAGGAGTTCCCTAGATGTGACTGTTTTTGGTTTGTAGATTTATATCATAAGGATCTTTCAATGCGAACAAATTAGGCAGTAAGAAATAGAAAGTGTTGGGGATATTTACATGCCAGCCTGTCTGGAAAATGTTGATTTTTTTCATGACATTTCTCCAAGCTCGATTTCAAATAGAGATGGTGGGAAAGTGAGAGAGTGTGGGCACATATAAAATGAAAAACAAAAACAAAACAAACCCACAAATGCAGAAAATATTGTCTTATACAGATTCTTTATGCAGTGAGGACGTTAACACCTTGTCTTTTAAATGTGTTGTATTTAGCCTGTTTTTGTTGTTTTTAATGTTTATCAAAATCTTCATGTTTCTATGTAGTCAGGTCATTGGACATTATTTGCTTTATTACTTCTTTATTGTTTTTATCACGTTGAGAATAGTGAACAGTGATTCTCAACTTTGGTTACACTTTGGAATCACCTGGAAAGCTTTGGAAACTGCTGATGTTTGGATTCCCCACCTTGTCCCTCCCCCCCCAGGTACCCTGCTTTAATCAGTCTGGTGTCCTACATAGGCCACAAGGTTTTCAAATGCTCCCCAGGTGATTCTGTTGTGCCATCAGGGTTGAGTATTATTGCCTTAGAAGGTCCTTCCCTATAGCAAGATCAAATGATATGCACCTATATGTGCTTCTAATTAGATTTTATTCTAATTAAAATTTCTTTCATGATTTTTAAAGATTTTTTTTTTTCATAATTTTATTCTGTACCTGTTTTTCTCTGCAGTTTATGATAAAATTTTGGGCTCAACCTAGGACATATTCGAACTCTTTGAATAATGCTCTCAGCTCTCCTTTCTGTCTATAATTCCTCTTGTATCTTTCCCTTTTAGTTCCAACAGATAACTGGAGATAATGAAACTCGAGATGACTTATTATTGCAGTCATAAAGGGTCAGAAAGTAACACTAGAGAAGTAATAAGTTCTGGTCTCAGAGTTTTAGGAGGAAGCAGGAAGAATTGGGTTTACTGCTTCATTTGCAAACAGTCACTATTGGAAAGCTAGCTAGCTTTTCACCGACTAAATTGGTGAATGGTTAACTGAGTAAATTATTCAGTTTAGATAGACTCAACCACAGTCTTGACAATAATCACCCAAACGGCCCGGTGGAAACTTCCTTCTCTCCGGAGGCTCTAAAATTCTACTCAAGCAGTTGCTCTATAATTATGCTTCCTCTCCTGAGTCTAAGGTGGTTGGTGAATGGACAAAGGGGTTGTCAGAGGCAGCTCCCTCTCACGGTAGTCATTGTCATGCTTTAGTTGAGAGCCAGAGGTCTCGACATTGCATTATATAGTCCTGACTCCAGCTTGGGGACAAAGTAATATGCCCCTTCTCCGTAGAAGCAGATGACATCACTGCAGAAAGCTTTTAAGCCTTTGCGAAAGTTCTCTTATTTTCTGTGCCCCATTAAATTGCCACTCAGTCCTAAGACTTGAGTAGCCTGAAGTACCAGCTACTAGCTACTGCTATAAATGATACCTCTGCTTCCCTTTCCGTTCACTGTCTACATAGACAAAAAGGGCAAAGGGAATATATTTTCCTTCTAAATATTTCCTTGATGGGTGTTCAGGCTCTGAACTCGTCAGCTGCATCACATTCTGTTATTTGAGACTAAGTAGAATTTTTTGACATTTGAGTTTGAAATTTGTGGTCATAAATCCACAGACGCCAGGGCATGGTGACCTATCTCAGGCGTATGGTCGTGTCAAAATGCAGAGTTTCGTTGCCCAAGGTATTGAGCCTTTGCTATCCGTTCTCACAGACAGATACTGCTTTGCCTCCCTCTTCACATCATGCCAATAAACCCGTCACCTCTATAAAATAGCTGTCCCAGTGGCCGAGGGCATGCCATGCTGCTTACAGGTGATCTTTTCTACTGAAGTCATCTGGCGACCCAAGAAAGGAACTGATCATTCACTCAATCTCATCCAAGAAATATGAACTGTACATCCCATATACATCAGAACCCCGTGTGGGGTACTGTGGGAGACAGAAGATAAACTGGTTGAAAACTCTGCCTCTAAGAGGTGATCTGTTAGTGGTGGGATAGAAGAGATAAGGCAGGCAAGGGTTCCTTAGAGGACGCGGCAACAAGGTGCCCTTGGAGTTCAGAACTATATACATAAACGAGACTGAATCTCAAAAAAACATGTTTGAGGTAAAAGAGACTAGACACCAGAGAGTATGTAGGGTACAAGTGCATCGTACGGTGTTCAGAAGTATCCAGAACTAATCTATGAGTCCGAATAACAGTTGTTCAGAGATGGGTACTACCTGGAAGGGGACAAAGGGAACTTTCTGGGTTATGGAAATCTATATCTTGATGTGGATGATGGCGATACAAGTGTCCACGTGTGTCAGAATTCACCCTCAATACACTTAAAACTTACGTATTTCACTTTGTTTTGTGTGTGTATGTGGGTGTGTATATATATATATATATATACACACATATATAATCATTAATTTAAAAATAGTGTTGTTGCAGTTTAAAGGCAGGAGCAGTGGTAAACTTGCAAAGACGTAGAGGGCAGTGACATGGAGATGGGCCCTGAAGAGGAAGAGTATTTAATCAGAGCACTTCCCTGGGAAGGAAGGAGAAAACAGCCGTACGGAGTGTCCACTGAAGGATCAGCAGTTCCGTGAGTCTTGTGTTCCCCGGGCCACTTGTGCAAGTAATATTTGCAATCGAATTTATTAAAGGACAGAATGGGGGGTTCAATTTAAATCATCAGGTTTATTAAATGCTTGGGGCAGCAGAGAGATGTGACTATATCTGTGCTTGGGCAAGATGAGTCAGGGCCCAGTGTGTCCCGCAGCTGGGAGGAGGGAGAGGGGATGACAGAAATGAGTGATGAGGCTGCTACAGTTTCTCCACAAGCAAAGATTGGTGCTGGACCTATTTAATGGGAGCTAAAGGAATGGGGAGAAGGCACAGATTTAATATGTGTGGCATAGGGACTGTCTCTGTGTTGTGCCCATGTGCGAGGTAAGGGACACAGAGAGGTCAAAGGTGTTAAGATTGGCTGGGAGGAGGCATCAACAAATGAGTCATGCAGGGAGAAATAGAGGTCTGAGAGGGGCTGTTGGATGTCCTAAGTCAGAGAAAAGCCAGGGCAAGTGAGTAAGCACAGTTTTTAAAAAGTTGATGTGGACTTCCCTGGTTGCCCAGTGGTTAGGAATCCACCTGCCAAAGCAAGGGACACGGGTTCGAGCCCTGGTCCGGGAAGATCCCACGTGCTGCAGAGCAGCTAAGCCCGTGCACCACAACTACTGAGCCTGTGTGCCACAACTACTGAAACCCGCACACCTAGAGCCTGTGCTCCGCAACGAGAAGCCACTGCAACGAGGAGCCCGCACACCGCAACGAAGAGTAGCCCCCGCTCGCCGCAACTGGAGAAAGCCCACGCGCAGCCAGGAAGACCCAATGCGGCCAAAAATAAATGCGTTAAGTAAAAAAATTTTCTTTTCCATCATCATCATAGAAAATCCCTTTGGGCAGTGCTGATCAAGGAACACCTGTGATTAATCCCATCTACCCATACTGCAAATGTATTATGCTCTTCAAGAGAGAGATCTTCTATAAACTATTGCTTTTTGTGGATAGAAGATTCAAAACCTGGACCATTTACCAGTAGCCTTGAAAGATCTGCGGATATTTTTGAACATCAAAGTACAACATTGGATCCCAACCATTCCCACCCTTGGTGAAAATTTGGCAATGCGTTTTAATAGCATATTCTTTCCGTTTGCAATGGGAAAAAGAATTGTTGATGTTTTCATGGCTGTTGTTGAGGAAACAGGTTCCCAGTTGAGCTAGGAAAGAATAAGATGACGTGTGACAGTTTAGTCGATTATAAGCAGTTGCTGGTGAAGGAGAAGTTCTGATACACTGCCTGGTGCAGAATAAGATTAGTTATACAGTTCTCAGCTGAAACCTACTGTTTCTTGTAGATTACTGTGACATGATCGGCCAAGCCTTCCAAATGTCACTCTACACCCAGAGGGAAGGGGAAGAGGAAATGGACCTTTGAGTGTGATACCCTGTGCTAAACACAGTGTTGGCGTTTTCAATATCTGATTGTATTCCAGATGAAATGAGGTCTCCAAGGCTTTTTGAATACTAAATTCATAGCAGCATCTTTGTGCGCGAAAAGGGAGCATAACATATAAGACGAGTTGGGGAATTTTCTCTTAGGCTGCTGTCAGCGTCTGTTATACACACACCCCGCAGTCAAGGAGTAGGACATCGCTATTTATTGGAATGTAATGAAGTTGATGAGAATGAGCCGTAACAAAAGAAGCAAGGTCAGCCTGGAAGAGTCTTGAAGGTAAGTCAGGGGGGTGTACGTAGGAAGAAAGAAAGTCACGGCAATGCCTTGCAGGGAAAGAACAGCAATGATCATTTTGGAAATGTTTTGTTCGCCTTTTCTAATAGGCTCTCGTGCCTAGCAGACCAAATGAAACTAGTCTGGTCTTGCTTTCAGAAGCTTTCCGAGCAGTGGAGGCTCAGAAGGGGCTTCAGTGTTTCGGACAGCAGCAGTTCCGGTTTTATTCCTCCCCGCCCCAGCCGCTCCTGTTTTGTTCAGTGCCCTCTGCTCTGCACACTCACCTCACTGGTCTTTTGCCCAGTTTGTGCTTCTCTCTCGTATTGTCCTATTTTGCAGCACTGAATTTTAAAGGTTAAGATATTGACTCTGAAACAAAAGTTCCTAATTCCCAATCCTGGCTCCATTGCTTGTTAGCTGGGTAACTTTGGACAAGGTACTAAATCTTTCTAGGTCCTGAGTTTCCTCTTCTATAAAAGAAGGATGATTACCTACTTCATCAGGTTGGTGTTAGGAGTGTTAAATGAAGAAGACAGTAATTGTGAATATTCCCTGGCACGCAGCAAGTGCTGTATTAGTTAGTATATGCCATCATCAGCAACGTGTCCTGTCTTCAGGAAAGCTTTGCAGCGCCCTGTAGCTACATTCACAGTTTAATCCTGTGATCATTCTATAAATGCATGTTTCCTCCGCTCTTGCATTGTCCTGGACCGTTCTAGATGTTGATGCCCTTCTTACGCCAGAATCTAGTATTCCTCACAGTAGGCATCAGGCCAGATTTGGGGGTGGATGACTGCTCGGTTCCACCTTGTCTGGGTGATCAATCAAAACACTGTTCCATTTTCATTCTGCCTCTGTCAAAGTATAATCCCATTTTCTGTTTATGATGATTCTTAGGTTCATTCTGTAAAACTCAAGATTGGAAAGCAATGCTATACATGGTATTAGGAAGCAAAATTGTTCCGCTCAGGGTCTTCTTGCCCTATAATTAATTTTTTTTTTTTGACTTACTAAAATCTCTAAATGCAAACTTCCATGATTAAGTCGAGGCTGGGGAAGAGAGAGATGGTGGTCAATTAGAGCAGATGAATTTGAGAAATATGTAGGAAATAAGATATTTACGTGTCAGAGGTTGTTAAAAACGAAACATAGCTTCCCTGGTGGCGCAGTGGTTGAGAGTCCGCCTGCCGATGCAGTGGACACGGGGTCGTGCCCCGGACTGGGAGGATCTCGCATGCCGCGGAGCGGCTGGGCCCGTGAGCCATGGCCGCTGAGCCTGCGCTCCGCAACGGGAGAGGCCACAACAGTGAGAGGCCCACGTACCGCAAAAAAAAAAAAAACAGGCCCATTACTGAGTTGTTTATTGCTAAGCTCCACACCTGAGACTTAACTGCGTTACAGCTTTAGCTCTCCCAGAAGTGGAATCTTATACCCGTCCATCGGGAATCGCCGGACCACTCGTCAGGTCATCCGCCTGCCAGCCCCTTGCAATAACCAACCTACCTTTTTTTGCCTAGTGCAACCTCCTTGTTCCTGCTCCCTTCTGCCTTGAGAAGTCTTCCTTTCGTTTTCCGCAGCTCCTTGGAGATGCTTTTAGCTTCTAGACTGGATGCTGCCTGAGTCATGAATTACTGAATAAACCCAATAAGATCTTTACAGTTTCCTTAGTTGGATTTTGTTTCTTTACAGCTTGATGGCAGTGGTTGCCTCTGAAGGAGACTTCGGATGGCCCCGAGGACAGTGGGAAACACAGACGCTGGTGACCGTGAGCCCTTTGAGTTCTCTTTCTCACCATTTCCAAGGGCCGTGGCGAAGTTCCCCTCGGGTCAGCCTGGAGTGACAGGTTCTAGCGAGTGCTGGTTTGGTCCCCAGTTAACGCTTGGGAATAGCTGTTGGCGCAGTTAGGGCCTTCTCTTGGCCAATCCACGGTACCATCTCTTTGGTTACTGCTGGCGTCCACAGTTCCATTTCCTCGGTTGCTGTCGGTTTCTGTAATATGCACATGAAGGTAAAGGAGGAAGTAGTCCTCTTGCTAAGGGGACTCTGGGACGGCAAGGCTGCAAAACTAGTGGGCACAGGGTTCGAGCACGTAAGAGCCGTTAGAGTGCTTGCCCCCCAGCTCTGACTCCCATTCTAGGATAAGGTGTTCACAGAACGCGTTAGATTGAAACTAGTTAGTTCACCCCCCACCTCGAACGATGTTCATCCATACAAGGTGCACTTTAAAACATCATACGATCCCAGACCAGCAGCATGGCCCTCTTAGGTATTAACTTGGCTCCAGCAGACCCCAGAGACTTAGCTAAAGAAATGGATCCTCAAGTTTCCAAAAACTGAGTGCACCACCTTTGGGCCCAAATGCTTATTTTATTTTAAGAACTGAGGTCCTGGAAGCTGTGAATATCTACAAGAATGGCAAAATCTTACACTACAATGGCCCCTTTGAGGAATGTTCCAAACACCATTCATTGAAGTGCCCTTGAAAGCAAGGGCTCCCAAATCAAACAGAATGGGATACCTATTTTAAGTGTCAAGCGGAGGCCTCCAAAAGGCTGAGGAGAATTAAAGGTAAAAGGGCAGCTATAAAACGAAGAACTGTAAGACTGATGTGACTGGTACCTACTGCCCTCTAGCCTCCCTTACCTGAGAACTCACAGTCCTGTGGCCCTGTGCCTGGATAGCGTTTCCACCCTGCAGAGCCTGCAAGGCTGTAAACCAAGGTCCTGCAAGTGAGGGGCCTTGGAGGTGCCTCCACATCTACCGCGGAAGGACAGCCCCCTTCCAGGGTTGATGGGACTCAGGGATTCTCAAGTAAGCTGCTACCAGCTACAGCTTAAAGTTAAAAGTAGTGGAAAATCTTGTTCAATTCTGCTAGATACTAGAGCTGCGCTCTCTAAACCCCACTCAGCCGGAGCCTGTAGCTGGGATCCTAGGGAAACTGCCAGAAGCCTGCGAAAGGGGAGAATCCTTACCAGTGTCAGCTCTCCCGAATCTCTCTGCGGCGGCCCGGTGAGAGAGGAAGGTAACATTTTACACTGTCCCTTTCTTTCGAAATCCAGACGCCTTGGTTTATGTCCTTTGTCTCCCAAGGACAGCTACTGCCCTTGTCTCATTTTGTGTCCTGAGAACTTGGCTGGGCAACTGTCAGGTTGGAGGCCCCAAAGGTAAGACCAGACAGAAATGTGGGCTGTGCTCCATTTGTGGCCAGCAACCTACTCACTGCCGGCTCTCAGAGGAACTGTGTCTGAGTCTGTCTTTCCTTTGGTTATCTTTGGGAGTGGCTCTGGATCCTGGGAGGGTAGTATCTTTTGCATGCTTTTGGGGGACACCTCTTGCCTCCATGGGGTTCTTCAGTACTGCTAGGAATACTTAACCGTTTGTCCAAGCTGAAAACTGACAACATAGTTGAAAGGATTGTTGAAAAGTAGCGTCTTTGGTCAGAGGTTGCCCCACTTGGAAGCTGGTATCAGAGGCAGACAAAGACACTTTTTAGGCCCTCTCCCCTAAGCCACAATGAACTCAAGTACCTAGAGGGAAAGAAAATCATTCCAAAAATGAGCAGCTCTAAGTCTAGAGCACAGGGTTTTTTGATTTCCATTGTAGTTTGTAGGTCTTCTCCCTGATACAAAGCAATGTGGAGATAGCTGGATGGGTGTGTCAGCCTATGATGAGGTCGTTCAGGTTGCAACCTGAGTCTATGAGGAATTAAAAACAACTGTCCTTGTCTTGTAAATTGAGTCTTTACGAAAACAGAAACGCAGCTCTAGAAGCAATTCAAAGGCCACCCATCCTTCTTACCAATCCCCAAACCTCCCCTATTCATGGCCAGAGGTTTGCAGATAATTGTAAAAGATTTAGACTTAGGAAACAAATCCTTCTTGCTGGAATTTACATTCTATCTCTGTGCCTTTTGAGATGTAAATGTCCTACCTGGTCTTCTCTAGGAACCAAGATAATTCTTATCAGAAAGAAAAAAAGAAGATACAGAAAGAAAAAATAAAAGAAAGGCTATTTATTTGAAAAGTAGGCCTATTAAAAAAATCTTTAAGGCTTAACCACCTGAGCAGTAAGCTTACCTTATTCCATCGGCCGAAACCAGAATTTGTATCCAACCGTTCTTTTATAAACTAGTGACTTTTACATTATCATACCTGCTTCACGGCTTAAATTGTAAAAAAAAAAAAAAAAGTCTATTAGGATCTCTGTCTGTGTGTCTGTTTGTCGTAGATGAGGTATTTTTCTGCGGGCAGATGAGTACCAACTTGAATTTGTAGAGAGCTCTATCGAATTGCCTTACAGACACTCTATTAATTAAATATACTCTCAGAAATATAAAAACTAATGCAAACGCTTTTCAAGATCATGTGATCTAGGATAACCTTCGGTAAACAAGCACGCTTTAGAGTCACCAGTATTAAATATTTTTATTCTACCTAGGCTTACTAAAAGTCCAATAAGCTCACGTAATCTCTCACAGAATTTTGTAGCAAGAAAGATAACGTAAGCTTGGACAAACGGTAAGTATTCCTAGCAGTACTGATGGTGGTTAGCTGTTTAATGTCTCATGAAATTTTCACGAGTAATCTGAATGTAATTTTAAGAACAAGTAAATTAAATAAACTTTTCAACAATAACTGTGCTTTATGGCATGCCAAAAATAGCTTCCAAATCGTTTTTGGTAACTTGAAACCCTGAAGTTGTACTGCAATAAGTTAAATAATGGATATTCATCCAATATCTAGATTAATTCCAAATAAGGTAAGACACTAAAACATTCTGCCACTCCACAGAACGCTAGTGTGGCAGTCCACAATTGCTTAACTTCTTAGTTTATACCAAGGAATTAAGGATTCTAAGGGTTCAGAATTCTAATCACCATATGGAATTATAGTGACTTGGAAATAGTAAGTATGAAAGGAGCCAACTGTTTGGTTGTTCCTGCCCGAAAATAAAATAGGACAAAATTCGAAAAAATATTAAAAAGGCTGTAGAAGGTTTGTAGAAAAGGCATCTTGGGAAAGGAATTTTATGTGTGGTCAAGCTAGTTTGGAATGGATCTAGTGAAGCTTAAAAAAATGAGTTTTGATACCAAAAGTACACTGGTGCAAAATTAATTAGACTGGTTTTCTTTCTCTCCACTAAAATGACACGGTGTTATTGTACTCTTGGTCTGCTTTTCCGAAGAGACTGTGAAAGTTTACCTTTTAAAGTAGTCTGCCTGGACTGCAGAGATTTTTGTGTTTGACCAAAATAATTTACTGTGCTTCCAGTTGTCTTATTTATCAGGTCTTTGATTACTTATTTATCAGGTCTTCGATTACTTAAGAAAACCCAGCCTTCTCAACGTTAAAAGAGGTAAGTTTTGCTTATAACGACATACCTGGTTTTCCCTTGACCATCTTTTGTTGTCACTTCGGCTACACAGATAATGAAGTATTATAACGATCTGTGATCCTATTTAATCCAATGTTCAAACTTTGATGTATCCCCGAAGTCAGATTTTAAGTGGGGTCTTTCTGACCTCAAACGAACTTGGATATTTCCCAGAGGGTCCCCAGAGAATGTCAAGGGATTTGCTGCTTCTACGGTAAGATGTTAAAATAAATTAGGCTTATTGGATCTGTTAAATTATGCAGGAAGCATTATCAAATAAGAAGTGATGCTAAGCCTTCTTAGGTTGTATTTGTATGGATGGATACATGCTACTAATATAAATGTTCTAAAACTGTATAAAATCCTAGAAATTTGATGTTGTCCTGGCATAATATCTTTTCCATTTATTTATCTTAATTAACCATGGACATATTTTACTCTTGATCACTGACACCACTGCCACATTATAAGCTGTGTGGAAACTTGGGTGCATTTTCACAGGTGAAGAAGGCTCTACCTGACAGACACCTGGTCCCGTGCAGAAACATGGAGACCTCAAAATCACATAGAATTTAGAGGTAAGACCTCAGATCAAGAATGTTTCCCTCCATTTCTCCTTCCCTCTCTGATCATCTTTTTTCCTACTGCTCACGCCGTGAAGGTCCTCATGACACTTTTGTCCACTCTTTGCCTTGCTCTGGCCTGGAAAGGTAACACCCCTTGCAAGGAGTCGGGGGGATAATAATAATCCAGGCATCAAATGACTGCTGGATTTGCCACGATTCTGGTAATCCTCTAGTTCTGCCAATGCCTCGGGTTTCTCAGAAAACAAAATCAGCCCCTTCTCCTTTGTGTCAGACTCCCGAACCTGGGGGCTTTGCACAAAGAAAGGGCTAGGAGGCAAGCAGGATAAATCCACCTGTGTGTTCTACAGCCCCTTACATTTTACCAGCCTCCATGGCTGTCATCTTTCCAGTCCTGAGCCACGGACTCAAACGGGAATTACCAGGAGGCATTCCTTCCGCAGATTCCTGCTAGGCGGGCTAAGTACCCTTACCCTACTTACCCTAAGTGCAAATGAGGCTCTGAGCAGGAACAGTTCCTTAGCTCTTGAAGCTATTACAGAATCTGCTGCTACAGCAAGAGCTCCCCACCAGAAATTCCCAGATTCTCTGCCCAAAGTTGTTCTTGATAATAGGAGAGCCCTCGATTAGTTAGCTAACCAGGGTGTTCGCGCCACGGGCAACACCACTTGCTATACTCGAATTTGACACTTCGGGGTAAGTTGAGACTCAGCTCCATAGTAAGACGACTGAATAAAAGTCGGTTGGCTTAAAAAAGTGACTCCTTCAGTGGGGACTTTCTTTGGCTTATTTTGATTGGTTTGGGTCTTAGGGAGCCTGTGTCTGAAGTGCGGTCCAGACATTGGGAACTGTGCTGTTTCTGATTATCCTCGTAGGTCTCTCCGGTGTGATATAGTCTCTCAGAAGCTTTAAATGCATGTTCACAGCTGATCACCTTAAGACTAGAACTTCAGACAAGGACTGAAGAGAATGTGAACCTGACCTCGGGACCTGTGAATGCCACAGAGACTCAGCAAAACACTGTGAGAACTCCAGAGCCGTGGCTGGGGGCGGTGCTGATACCTTAAATTTTTACCCCATCTCTAAGGCTCAGAGTCTGATCTCAAAAGGGGGAAATTGTTAAAAACAAGAAAACGGGCCCACCGTGGAGTTCCTTACGCTAAGCCCCACTTCAGCAAACCGAGAATTAAGTGAATTATGGTTTTGACTCTCCCAGAAATGAATCTTGAACCAGTCCATTGGGAATTGCTGCGTGAGTACTAGTTAGATCATCCGGCTGATTGACTGACCCCTGTCGTCCCCTAAAGGAAGGTAACCTCACAATAACCAACCTGCTTTTTTGGCCTAGTGTTAACTGTCTTTTTCCCACTCCTTCTGCCTATAAAAGTTGCTTAGTTTTCCGAGGAGCCTCCATACCGTGCTCCATACGTGGCTGCACCACGTTCCATTCCCAGCAACAGTGTAGGAGGGTTCCCTTTCCTCCACACCCTCTCCAGCATTTGTTGTAGACATTTTGATGCTGGCCATTCTGACCGGGTGTGAGGTGGTGATACCTCCTTGGAGTTTTGATTTGCAAAAACGGTCATTCAAAAAGATACACGCACTGCAATGTTCATAGCAGCATTATTCACAATAGACAAGACATGGAAACAACCTAACTGTTCATCAACAGAGGGACGGATAAAGGTAGATAGATGGTACATATATATATACAACGGAATTCTACTCAGCCATAAAATAGAATGAAATAAAGCCACTCGCAGCAACATGATGGACCTAGAGATGATCATACGAAGTGAGGTAAGTCAGAAAGACAAATAAATACCACATGATCTCAGATACATGTGGACTCTACGGCACAGACCACCTCTGAAACAGACGCACGGATACAGAGAACAGACTTGTGGTTACCAAGCGGAAGTGGGGATGGACTGGGAGTTTGGGACTAGCAGATGCAACCTGTTACATATAGAATGGATAAACAACGAGGTCCCAGTGTATATAGCATGGGAACTATATTCAGTATCCTGGGATAAGCCATAATGGAAAAGACTGTAAAAAAGAGTCCCTTTACAGCAGAAATTAACACAGCATCGTAAATCAATAAACTAAACTACGCTTCAATTTAAAAAAAATGAAAATGACAAGTCTTGCATCTTGTACAGCTCCTCAGAACTCCTTTCCATCTGTTAGACTGGATGCTGCCCAATTCATAAATCAGTGACTAAAACCAATAAGATCTTTCATTTACCTCGTTGAATTTTGGGTTTCGTTAACAAAATGAATGTTACTGTTCCTAAGGACATAATTAACTATTGTTCTTCACTGCCATCCGAGGCGTTTGTTTCTGTCATTGGGATAAAGCTTTACCTAATTATCTCAATCTTCATTTCTGTATGTTTATTAATTTTCCTTTATTGGTGAGCTTCTTCCATCTCGTCCCTGGTCCTCTGTTCCTTTACTTTGTACCTCCTACAAGCGCAAGTCAAACACGCAGAGACGCTTCACACAGTAGAATGTGAATACTGCACTCCATCCCTGCCAAACGTATTTTCGACACCGCAGGCGAAAACTGTTTGTTACTCTTAAAATATAAGTCCAGTCATATCCCTTCCTTGCTTGAAATTCTTCAAAGCCTTTTCGCACTGCACTTACAATAAAAACCCATACTCCCATCCCCAGGCCCTCCACGATGTGACCTGTGCTTCCCTGGAGCCCCTCCACTCGCACTGGCCTGGCTTTAGTTCCATAAATGGATGAGCTCTGGCCTCTGCAGGACCTCTCCACTGCTCTTTTTCTGAAACATGCCTATATTCACTGTTTGTTAGCTTCCTTAAGGTCTTATCTTACATATTACTTCCTTAAAGAGATTGTCCCTACCCCCACCTGGGCAGGGGTGGGGGGCAGGTGGTATTTGGCCAAGTCCGGAAACATTTTTGTTGTCCCAACCAGGTAAAGGGGGATGCTGCTAAATGTCCTATAATGCACAGGAGAATTCTCCCCCTCCCCGACCCAACAAAGAATTATCCAACATGAAATGTCAATAGTGCCAAAGCTGAGAAACCTTGGTCTAGCTCCACCACTGTACTGAAAGCTTCATGAAGGTGGTCCCAGAACCTAGCAGATATCCTATCGGATGAATGAGTGAATATTAAAAAATAATAAAGGAGAAAAGAGTAGGTGAAGCCCCTAACAGCCAAAACTACCCAAATGCAGAGACCTCACATTCCACTAGGAATCCCATTCTGCTGGGATGGTCCCATGGAAATAAGCATCCTTGGCTGGGATTCTCCAGTTCTCCCCTTTGCAGGCTACTTCTCCCTGAAGCACCATGTACTCCTCTGTTGGAATTCGTGTCATGTACAAAGCTAGAGATGTGTAGTAAAAAGAGAC
Source organism: Phocoena sinus (assembly GCF_008692025.1). NCBI lineage: Eukaryota > Metazoa > Chordata > Mammalia > Artiodactyla > Phocoenidae > Phocoena > Phocoena sinus. The sequence goes on from NC_045773.1 coordinate 8,833,362, forward strand.
TGACCCAGAGCCGAGGACTGCAGGGCACAGAGAGAAAACACAGTGGGTACCAGCCTGCTGACTGCCCACTAGTGGTCTGGTGCAGCAGTGCAGCACCCACCTTCTACATGGCACTGTGACATTGGAGGGACCAATGGTATCTCCACTGTCTAGTCTCCACAGCTGAAAAGACTGATGGTCTCTGACCCAGTGGCCAGATTGGTTGGCCAGCAGTCAGATATGAAACAGACCGTGGATCCAGAGGGGACCAAAATGAGAGCTTCACCATCATTTCCCCTTTTATAACATCTCAGGGTTGCAGTGATGATTATATTTGGCATTTCTGGGGAAGTCACCTCATCAATAAAAGAAAAATTCCTCCTAGAACAAAGAGTTTTAAAATTTGTCTCGAAACACAAATGACCCCAAATAGCCAAAGCAATCTTGAGAAAGAAAAACGGAGCTGGAAGAATCAGGCTCCCTGACTTCGGACGATACTACAAAGCTACAGTCGTCCAGACAGTATGGTAATGGCACAAAACCAGAAATCTGTATCAATGGAACAGGACAGAAAGCCCAGAAATAAACCCATGCACACATATGGGCAATTAATCTAGGACAAAGGAGGCAAGAATATACAATGGAGCAAGGAGAGCCTCTTCGATTAACGGTGCTGGGAAAACTGGACAGCTACATGTAGAAGAATGAAATTTGAACACTCCCTAACACCATACATAAAAAATAAACTCAAAATGGATTAAAGGCCTAACTTTAAGGCTGGATACTATAAAACTCTTAGATGAAAACATAGGCAGAACACTCTGACATAAATCGCAGCAATGTCTCTTTGGATCCTCCTCCTAGAGTAATGAAAATAAAAGCAAAAACAAACAGATGGGACCTAATGGAACTTAAAAGCTTTTGCATAGCAAAGGAAACCATAAACAAGACGAAAAGACAACCCACAGAATGGGAGAAAATATGTGCAAATGAACCTACCGACAAGGGATTAATCTCCAGCATATATGAACAGCTCATGCAGCTCTATATCAAAAAAAGCGAACAACCCAATCCAAAAATGGGCAGAAGACCTAAATAGACATTTCTCCAAAGAAGACATACGGCTAGCCAAAAAGCACATGAGAACATGCTTAACATCACTAACCATTAGAGAAATGCAAATCAAAACTACAATGAGATATCACCTCACACGGGTCAGAATGGCCATCATCAAAAAGTCTACAAACGATAAATGCTGGAGAGGGTGTGGAGAAAAGGGAACCCTCCTACACTGTTGGTGGGAATGGACATTGGTACAACCACCACGGAGAACAGTATGGAGGTTTCTTACAAAACTAAAAATAGAACTACCATATGATCCAGCAATCCCACTCCTGGGCAGAAACACTAAGTCCCCTACATATGAACAAGTTCTGTTCCGAGAGCGAGTTCGTTAAGTCCAACAAAGTTAGCCTAGGTACCCAACTTTTACAGTTAACGCCAGACCTGTGAACTGACTTATGTGACTGGACATGGGAATGCATGTTCACATCTTTGAAAGTTCGCAACTTGAAGTTTCATATGTAGGGAACTTACTGTATCTGGACAAAACTGTAATTCAAAAAGATACACGCACCCCAGTGTTAAATGCAGCACCGTTTACAATAGCCAAGACATGGAGGCAACCTAAATGCCCATCGATAGACGAATGGATAAAGAAGATGTGGTGTATGTAGACACACACACACACACTGGAATATTACTCAGGCATTAAAAAAAAGAATGAAATAATGCCATTGGCAGCAACATGGATGGACCTAGAGATGATCATACTAAGTGAAGTACGTCAGAGAAAGACAGATATCATACGATCTCACTTATATGTGGAATCTACAAAACAGTGATACAGATAAACTTATTTAGAAAACAGAAACAGACTCACAGTCTTAGAAAAAAAACTTATGGCTACCAAAGGGGTAACGTGGGAGGGAGGAAGAAATTAGGAGTTTGGGATTAACATATACACACTAATACAGATAAAATAGATAATCAACAAGGACCTACTGTATAGCACAGGGGACTCTACTCAATATTCTGTAATAACCTATATGGGAAAAGAATCTAAAAATTCTGACAGAGAATGGGTATCTACATATATATGTATAACTGAATCACTCAGCTGTACACTTGAAACTAACACAACATTGTAAGTCAACTATACTCCAATATAAAATAAAAATTAAATTAAAAAAACTAAATAAAAAAATAAGAAAAAAATTTCCTCCTTTACCTATTGGACTATGCATTTGGTGGCAACATAGGTGACGGGACAGAAATTAAAATCTAAGTAACATACATCACAGATCTCTGAATGCCGAGTAACACTGAATGTGCAGCCACTCCCTGAGGGTCAACAAGCTTCATTTCACCCAAACTTGCAAGTCTGTGAAATTCAGAAATGTGACATGTGCTTAACTGTCCTTGATAAAGTGTTGTCCCTTCCTTTTCTATAAAGAGATTACTTCGCTTTCATGATAACGTCAAAAGTCCTCACAGGAAACAGAGCTCAGCTTACCAAAGTGGAGAGGTAGGATGAGGCCACCTTCTAATAAATTGTAAGGGACAAGCCGAATTTGCCTTCCCAGTTTCAAGTGATTTTCTAAAAGTCTTCAGCAAAATGAGAGAGAATACATTTTTTTTTCATAGTAGCAGTCCCTGTCCCCTCATTTTCTTCCCTCCGATAAGGAGGATGTGCATCTGGCTATACTGTCAGCATGGTGGGCAAGTTCAACACAGATACAGGTCATCACTGAAATATGATCGGACAATCACCTGTTTTTGTAAACCGGTACAGCATTGGCCAGCTGCTGAAAATGCTGGGGCAGATCAGCCAATTCTGTTGTCACACTTCTTTGATGTGTCTGATCAAACATCTCAGGGAAGTTTCCTTAGCTTGATAGAACAGGTGAAATTCCTCCCCCCTGAAATCTGTGTTGCTAAGGGGCCTTTCTTTATGAGTCTCTCCCGACCCTCAAATTATTTCACCTTGAGCTTGGAAATCATCCTTGTCATATGAAATTTGGGGGCGAAAAATAGGCAGGGTATCAGGCTGATGTATGACCGTGCACCTCAGGCTAAATTTCAGGTGTCAGATTATACTAACAATATAACCTACTTTACATACCACTTCATTTCTAGCTCTGAAGAGAGTCTAATGATTAATTCAAATTAAACTACTCCAAAGCCAAAATGATATGTGCTATGAAACACGAAAGTGAGCTGGCTGAAAAATTTTAATTTTCCCTACTTATTAGCTTTCTGGTCTGGGAATAAATTAAAGGTGCTAATTTCCTGGGTTTCAAATCTATTTTAAAATGCACTAGGCTGAAAGAGAGAGATAGAGGGCAGTGGCGGGGGGAATGGAATGTAGCATAATTTTCTCGTCTTTGAGACAGAATTAAGAAACTTGGTTATCTTTTCAGAATTGTGCTGGCTCATGAGATATTATTTTCGAGTTTGAGTGACAAGCTCTGTTACCTGGTCCATATGATACGTAGCACAAGACAAATGCTTAAAGCTCTGTATCAGTTTGTTGTGGACTGAACTGTGTACTCCCAATATTCATATGTTGAAGCCCTAATCCCCACTGTGAGTAGATTTGGAGGTAGGGCCCGTAAAGGTGGGCCCTAATCAGATAGGAATGGCACCCTTATCAGGCAAGGAAGAGATGCCAGAAAACTCTCTCTCCACATATATATAGAGAGAGAGGAAAGGCCACATGAAGACACAGCAAGAAGAGATCTCACCAGAAGCTATCCCTGCTGGGATCTTGATCTCAGAATCCCAACTTCCAGAACTGTGAAAAAAATAAGTGTCTGTTGCTTGAGCCACCCTTCTGGTATTTTGTCACGACGGCCTGAGATTATACACAACTCCACCTCCTTCTCTGTTTTGGTCATAGAAGTACTGTACCGTGTATTACAGTAAAATCTCACAAGGTCATTTCTTGGGCAATTTCAGCTACCTGGGTGAACCCACCATTAAACAATGAGAATAGCTGTTCCAAAACCCACATATTTTAAGCTGTGATAGTCAAGTCACCTCCCTCCTTCACAGAGCCTTTATAAATAATATTATCTATTAGCCTACTAGAAGCATACTGTCTTTTCTAGATTATTGCAATTTTTAGGTATAGGGTTGCTGGAGATATGGAAAATATATCCTCACGTCTACTCAAAACAGGACAGCAGTTGAGGGTGAACACACACCAAGAACAGCCACTACTTAAAGACCAGTCATCTAATGGGTCAATGGTGATACACAGCTAAGTAACCACTGTGTAGTCTGAATGATGCCTCTGCATCTTTCTAGAGGTGAGCATCCTTGGGCTCAAATACCAACGAGGTGGCCAGGACTTGGGTCAAGTGCTAGGAGCTGACTAGGACTACTGTCACTTCCCATCCTTCCACTGCCCAAAACTTTCCTCAACCAACTCTCGCTAATATGCGGTGATGAAGTACAAGTGTCTCCTCCTCCAAGAAGCCCTCTTTGACTCTGCAAACTTGAGTTCAACATAGAATGACTGAAGTACAAGTGCTCTTAGAGATTTATGGTCCAAATTACATTATTTTACAATGCAAAAATTTAAGGCGAGTGAAGTTGCCATCATAGGACCAGGACTCCTAGCTTCCAACACTTTCTTTACCTCGACACATTAAAATATTTACATCCTAAACAATCTTAATCTGTAACTGAAAGAAGGAGGAGGCCCAGTTGGTAATGAGTGCTAAGTGCCAAGCACTGAGGATAGGGAGTTGAAGAAGAAATAGTTCCAGTTCTTTGTAAAGTCATGGCCTGGGCAAGTTGTGAAATGTACCAGAGGCTTAGAGTAAGGACTTGATCTGAAGTTGCTGCCACAGTCCCTGGGCTGGCACACAGTAGGCCCTCAGGAAAAGTGTGTTGGTTACATCAGCTAATATCTATACTACAATGTAAGTGTACATGACCTGTTTTAAGAGGAAGGAACCATGACCCTGTATATCTTGATACTTTGAGGAAAAGTTGCCTCCATTTTTATAAAAATCCTGGGAGCTGTGCTTTGGGGTTCTAAAGGAAAACGGTAGATATAGTCTGCCTGTGAGGAGGACATGATTTTGGAGGCGTCAGAGGGCTGAGTGTTAGGGTCTGAATTGTGTCCCCACCCAATGTATATTGGCTTGGCCAAAAAGCTCGTTCGGGGTTTTCGGTAGGCTATGGAGAAACCCGAACGAACATTTTGGCCAACCCAATATGTTGAACTCCCAGCCCACAGTACATCCAACTGTGACTGTATTTGGAGAAAAGGTCATTAGAGAGCTAATTAAGTTAAAATGAGGTCATTAGGGTGAGCCCGCATCCAATATGACTTGTATCCTTCTAAGAAGAGGGAATCTGGGGATAGACATACACGTGAACAGAGGGAAGACCGTGTGAAGATAAAGGGAGAAGACGGCCTTCTGCAAGCCAAGGAGAGAGACATCAGGAGAAACCAACTCCACGCCCATCTCTCAGATTTCTAAGCTCCAGATCTGGGAGACGTATACATTTCTGTTGTTTAAGCCACCCAGTCTGTGGTACTTTGTTATGGCAGCCTAGCAAACTAACACAACAGGGAACGCATAACTTGAGACACACGTGTTTCTAGCAAGCTACAGCAGCGAGCTTTCACCTCTGTCTAGTTGAGATCTTGTGGTTTTAATATCGTGTGAAGATCTGTCACGCTGACCTTTCTGTACCTCCGAAGGAAAATTTCTCACTGTCTTGATGAATATGAGATGCGACTCTTCCAATAGAGAGTAATTAGTTTCTAAGATATCTAATCTTAATAAGCTAACAGGACCCTCTGAAACAGAGGACACGATCCCTGTTCTATATCCACTGAAAGCCAGAGCATTAATTTGTACTCCAGGTAACATTTTTGAGACTGATTTGCCACCTAAGGTGTGTGTGCTTCATTTCAGACACACTCTGATCAATATGAGAAAAAACACGACCAGCTTTCTTCTTGGTTTTGTACGTGTTAACTCTAAGTGCTAAAAATAACACAGACTGTGCTTTATCACTTTTCCAGTCTCATTTTGCATTTTGTTTGATTTGAACCACAATACTCAAACTTGGGTGCATTTCCAATTTATAGACAAAAAAGCTGAGGCTCAAAAACTTCCTCAGGGCTTCCCTGGTGGCGCAGTGGTTGAGAGTCCGCCTGCCGATGCAGGGGACACGGGTTCGTGCCCCGGTCCGGGAGGATCCCACATGCCGTGGAGCGGCTGGGACCGTGAGCCATGGCCGCTGAGCCTGCGTGTCCGGAGCCTGTGCTTCGCAACGGGAGAGGCCACAACAGTGAGAGGCCCGCGTATCGCAAAAAAAAAAAAAAAAAATTTCCTCAAAACTGAACAGCCTGATAACAGTTGAGGTGGGACAGCCGTCCCATGATGCTTCTCTCCCACTCAACCACTGACCCTTTTAAACCAGGCAACATAGGTATTATTTCAGAGTTTCTAGAAAGTGAAAAATCAAAGGAAGTGATTGCCTAGGCTCTTGGAACTGGGCTACTGTAAGACAATCATAAGGTTAGATCCTGACATGACAGAGCATTTGGTTCTTCTTATGGGTTGAATTGCTCCCTCCTCCCCATACCTCCCAATCCATACGTTAAAGTCCTAAAGCCTCCAGTGCCTCAGAATGTGATCTTATTTAGAAATAGGGGCATTTACGGGGAGGGGGAAGGGTAAGCTGGGATGAAGTGAGAGAGTGGCATGGACATATACACACTACCAAACGTAAAATAGCTAGCTAGTGGGAAGCAGCCGCATAGCACAGGGAGATCAGCTCGGTGCTCTGTGACCACCTAGAGCGGTGGGATAGGGAGGGTGGGAAGGAGACGCAAGAGGGAGGGGAGATGGGGATATATATATATATATGTATAACTGATTCACTTTGTTATACAGCAGAAACTAACACACCATTGTAAAGCAATTAATACTCCAATAAAGATGTTAAAAAAAAAGATATTCAGAAAAAAAAAAAAGAAACAGGGTCACTGTAAATGTAATTAGCTAGGATGCGGTCATACTGGAGCAGTGTAGGCCTCTAATTCAATAGGACTAGTGCCCTTATAAAAGGGGGACGTTTGGACACAGGCGGGCATACAGAGGGGATGCCAGGTGAAGGTGAGGCAGAGGTTGGAATACTGCTTCTACAAAGAATGCCAGAGCTGGTCAGCAAACCACCAGACGTGGGCGAGAAGCACAGAGCAGACTCTACCTCCACCCTCAGAAGGAACCAGCCCTGCCAACACTGTGGACTGCCAGCCTCCAGACCTGTGAGTCAGTAAATTTCTGTTGTTTAAGCCACCTAGTCTGTGCTCCTTTGTTTCAGTGCCCTAGCAAACTGATCCAGTCCTGGTACCAAGGATGCTCAAGTGGTGGTTTTAGAACCGACAGAGGATCTACCTTCTGGACATTTCACCCTGGAGGATCCCATCTATCTACTTACCTCATGGAACTGCTATTTCCTACCCACCAGGATGCCTAGCCTCCATCCAACACCAGTTCGGGAGCTACCTGTCCAAGTAAGGCCTGGGAGGAAGGGACCAGGGCTGACACGGCAGGAGCCTCAGAGGAGGGAGAACTGCCCAGAGAAACCGGCCCCTGAAACGGGCCTCCTTCACCTCGTGTGATAAGGCCTCTGGATCTCCTGCTGTCCTAAAATAGACCCCCTTCTCCCTAGAAAACAGCTCTACCATGACCGACAACACGATCCCCATCTTCTTGAAACAGCCCTGCTTCTGGCTCTAACGGCAAAGCTGTATGTAACCTGCACACCTTCTGACTTCTTGTTCTCTTTTAACCCCGCTTCTTCGCTCACCTTTTCTCTCCTCCTTCCCTTTGCTGATACTGTCAGCGAAATGCCTGAGGCAAACAGCGCCCCCTCCAGCCTGGGCCTCTCTTTGGAAGTCCTACCATTTCAAAGGCCTACGGCCCATTTCCACTTGGATGTCCGATCATCGGTTCAATGTGAACCTATGAACACAGCCTGTACAAAAGACAGAGCAGAAGCAGACAGACAGCATCTTCCTATTTCTTTACCCCATGAGTTGTGCAGCCCTTATTAGTAAACCACTTCAGAGCCTCAGGTTTCCCATCTGTAACAAGCAAATTATTATTATTTTCTTTTGCGGTATGCGGGCCTCTCACTGTTGTGGCCTCTCCCGTTGCGGAGCACAGGCTCCGGACGCGCAGGCTCAGCGGCCGTGGCTCACGGGCCCAGCCGCTCCGCGGCATGTGCGATCTTCCCGGACCGGGGCACGAACCCGTGTCCCCTGCATCGGCAGGCGGACTCTCAACCACTGCACCACCAGGGAAGCCCTGCCTTGCTTTTTGCAAGCATTTCATCTTTTTTTTATTACTCTCCCGACTTTGAAATTGGGATTCTTTTCTCCTCATTCCTATTTTCTCCAACAAATCTTGTTATTTCTTTGAAAGGTCCCTTGCATGCGTTTGACTCCGCATTCCAAAGGTACCACCTCACAGCTGACCCTCATCACAATATGACAGCTACCAGAGGCTTCTAAAGAGTTCTCCTGTCCCGGAAATACTCCCACTGCCCACTGTACACTGATGTGTATAAACAGACCTTCCTAAAGCTTTGCTTTCCTTTCCTGCTCCAATCTTCCCAAGGTTGCCAGCCAGGGGAAGTTCAAACTTTGAAAAGACAAAGTAGAACGGCCAGAAGATTACAACTAATCTTATCTGCAGGAAGATTTTTAAGATACATTAATGTTCACAGAGGCCCTAAACCTTTTCCATACACGATCTCATTAAATCTTTATGATGATTCAGAAACAGTAGATTATATCACAGTCGGTACAGATAATTGGTGAATAGCTTAACTGTAGATCCTACAAGCTGCTATAGCACTTTTCATACGGTAAAATTTTGTAATGTGCGAAAAGTATTATGTAAACTGAACTCCACCTATAGGTTTTGCTAGCGTTATTAGACATTCTTACATCATCAGATACTAGAGTACACACAACCAAGTGTAACTGCATAGTTATTCCAAAGCCAGATGTAAATGATCTGGAGTTTTGCAGTTTCTGAGCAAGTAGGTACAATTACGATTTCCTATGAGGGGTCCTACTTCACATCCTTAATCCCTGGTGTTCACATGGCCTCACTCAGAGGCCGTCCTCATCCCACACGTGAAACAGCAACAAACCCACTCTGGCCCCTCATCCTGCTTCACTCTCCTTTATTTTTCTTCACAGCAGTCACTGTCAGCTCACTTTCTACATTTTTGTTGAATGTACGCTCTGAGACTATTGACTTCGGTGCATTGCTGTATCTAATTCTCAAAACAATCTCATTAGATGGACACTGTTACTTCTCTTTATAAAGGGCTGACATTTAAAGGGCTTTAGGGGTTTGTGCCTGTGCCGGGGGCTTCACGTTTCAGCATCAAATACCAAGAGCACAGTCCTACAGACACGGCTTCGCCAGCTCCCATAAGCCCGTAGGGGTTCTGCCTCTCTTACTGAGCCTGGGCTAAGTTTTCTTTCAGATTTCACCTCGATCCCCGCTTGAAAGTGAGTCAGTTCCACCCTGTTCTACGCCCCAGAACATCACTTCCCTCTCCATAGCACTTAGCGTCACTGCAGTTTTCCACGTATTTGTGGGATGACATAAAGCACGGCAGCTTTTCCTACCTGACCACGATTCTTGATAACAAGGGCCATGTCCATTACCCCCATGGGTGGACCCTTCACGCACGGTATGCATTCAACTAGATATTTGTGAAAAGTACGAGCGTGGAGCCCGTGTGTTCAAAGCCAAGGTGCTCTCCTGCACTTTGAAAGAAAGGGCAACATGGCACAGGTCAGATGATACGGGCAGAGAAGTTTCATGCCTGGATTTTGCTCTTCTTTTGATCCCACATGCCTACCACAGAGTAGGTGCTTCATGAATACGATCATTGAACGACTGAAGAAACGGACACCTTAAATCCATCCCTGAGCCATTTATAATACTCTGCTCTATAGTTTTCAGGACAAGAGTGACTCTGCCTTGTGATTTGGGGTAACTCCTCTCCAAGCTTCAGTGCTTTTGTCTGAAAGATGGAGATTACCACACCTTCTTTCCAGAGCTGCAAATATTAAGCGAGATGATGGATCCAGACATAAACTTACAGAGTCTGATGAGGTGAGAGATCTGCTGTTCAAGCATCTCCCTCCAGATTCACCAGCCGTATTTTAACACCCCATTCCCCTTTATCTTCATTCCATCTTTCATCTTCTTGCTTCTCTTGGTGAAAAGTCCTCCAGGCTTTCTACGATGTCAACACGTAGCTAGGCTGCCACAGTTACGCCCGTGTCGGCTTTTTCCATTAGGAACTCCTGTTTTCAGGAGCTCCGTGTGTTAGTGGAGACTCTGTGGTTCCATCATTTTCTGTAATTGCTGTGAGCTACCACCTCCCTCCATGTGAATGACATTTCGCATACTTCCCTGGTCTGAACAGCACCCAAGAAACCACGTTTCACTGATCAGGGCTGTTTTCTTTCCTTTGAGAGCGCATTTAAAAAATAAATGATAAAAAGCATCCTGTAACAGCATACGGGTAAGAAAGACACGTTTGGAATATTCAGGCACCTCCCCTCCCTCTCACCCTCAGCTGAAGGGACTAATGCAATACACATCTCACAGCTGCATCCCGGTGGACGCTAATTTCATCTATAATTCTTCTGGCAGAGTCCACATTCTGTGCTTAATTAACTAAACGACTTGAGCCATCCAATCCTTGTTGCTACTAATGTATCACAATTAGAGCAAATGGTAGCCATGGAAACCACAGGCTCCGTCATAATTCGTCAAACAAGGATGGCTTTATTTTGGAGCCCATCAAGTACACGACTCTGCACAGCATACGTGTACGGTTATTGCTGAATGGGGATTTGGTCATTTTGGAATGTCATGTGAAGCTCCTCATTTCAACCGAATGTCATTATAAGGAGTCTGTCATTTTACTCAGGTTGCTAAGTTCCATGCATTTCCAGATCCCTCACATTTGTGTTCATTTAGAGAGGTATTGAAGTCCATAAAAATAGATCTGAATTCAGATCTAGCCCCCGCCTATGGGGGTGGGGAAATGCATCCCTTTTCTATGGTATAACAAGGAAAAGGTAAAAATCTGTTTTGGGCTAATGCTGGGACAACCTGGAAATTAATTATTCACCTGCTTCTCTAAGTTGGGTTTTTCTCCCTACTCCCTTGTGGCAGGAATATTCGTTTCAGTTATTTGGCCACCAGGGTCTGCTCCACCACTGGCAAGATACACTATCGAAATTCTGGACAAGGCTGCTGTAACATAACAGGCAAGGAGATGGGCTCTGTTGCTCCCAAATAGGCATTGCTAAATGGTAGCTCTTACCATTTGGGTCATTTTAAAGCAATTTCTGTACTCTATAACCGGATATCAAAATGAAGAGAAACGTAACAGGCTACATGCCTCCACCAGCATATAAAAGCCATTTCAGGAACAAAGTCACATACGTATAGGGACGGGTACCTCGTGTATAATATTGGTGCTGGGCCCACGTGCCGGTACACTGCCTGCTACGATATAAACATAAACCGAGAGTACTGACCTGCTACTCATTTCCTAAAGATCCCTTTCTGAAAGTAAACTATGGTTTTAAGCTAGAACCGTCCATGGAGACAGTCACTTAATATTGTATCGAAAATCCTGAAACATGACCCTCTTTCCCTAAAGGATGTTGGGGTCAGCGGAATAACTAGAGTTGGCAGAAAAAACAGACGGCACCTAGTTAAATGTAAATTCTGGATAAAAAAAACAAAGGGATGCATTTTTAGTAGGAGTATGTCCCAAATAGTGCCTGTTTATACTAACAATGATTCATAGTTTATTTAAGATTGAAATTTCATTGAGCAAACTGTATTTTTATTTGTTCCGTCTGGCAACTCTGGAAGCAAAATTTGTGCACAGATCATTTATTTTTCAGTCTTGAAACACTATTAATGTTGTTACAGGTCTCCTTTTCTACGTCTTCATACTCAGCTCCCTACCAGTAAGGGGAGGGGGCCGTGAGACTTGGGAGAAAAAAAGTGGCAAGAGTGGTGGGATCTTTGTGGTCGGCATTCAGTTGGCTGCCATTTTGAAAAGAAAGGCAGGGCTTCCCCGGCAGCGCAGTGGTTAAGAATCTGCCTGCCCATGCAGGGGACATGGGTTCAAGCCCTGGTCCGGGAAGATCCCACACACCACGGAGCAAGTAAGCCCGTGCGCCACAACTACGGAGCCTGTGCTCTAGAGCCCGCGAGCCACGACTACTGAAGCCCGTGTGCCACAACTACTGAAGCCTGTGCGCCTAGAGCCTGTGCTCCGCAACAAGAGAAGCCACTGCAATGAGAAGCCCGTGCACCGCAACAAAGAGTAGCCCCTCGCTCGCTGCAACTAAAGCCTGCATGCAGCAACGAAGACCCAGTGCGGCCAAAAATAAAATTAATTAATTGTTTAATTGTTTAATTTTAAAAAGAGAAAGGCAAAGGCAGAATTTTAAGAAAATGGCACTGGACTGCCGGAACGTTTCAGTAACACCTGTCTCACTCATCATGGACAACCGAGGCTAGATCTGATGAACTCTGAGGAAGGTGAACTTAGAATGTTAAGACATAAAATGTGAGACTGTTTATGAGTCCCGGCCATTTCTTCCAAGGGAGAACTCTCTCACACAGAGTTGCATGCTTTCCATCTGCCGTGAGTAAGCCCTCCACACACTGAATCCTGCCATAAGTAGGCCCACGATCCACCGAGAGCATGTTGCCTTAAACATAAATTGCTGGATAACTTGCGTGTGTCACTGCTTTGGCTCAGAAGACATATGGCCAACACGGCAGTTGACAGTGATCCCTGCAAGATGGGTCCCTCGGGAGTGGCTTCTGAAGTCATCTCTCCAACTTTCACGTTGTTCCAAAAGTGAGCTCCCTTACTCCACTAAGCCACACTGGTGAGTACGTCGGCCCTTGATATCTTGCTTTTGGTCTTCACTCAAACTCCTGAAACCAGGCGGCTCTTTCTATGCAAAGGCCAACATTTTCCGAGATCCATCCTTTTCTCCCTTCCTTGTAAGCACCCGCGGGCGGACTCAGAGCCATCGTGTTGCGCAGTCCGATTCAGACTTTTACAGACACCTGACGTTTGAGTAACAGCCCAACTCCTCAGTTTCATCAGTTAGGGCCACTTTAGCCTTCACATCAGGTCGATAACCTAAATTGTTAGCTGGAGTGGCGTCACACCACCAGAGAGGAGAAAAGTGCCTGCAAATTACAGTTAATTAACTTCATTAAGGGCGACAGCGTTCCGTGACATGTACTGGCAACGTGGGCAGACTAAAATAAGCCTAGCGCATCTCATTTCCCGAACATCCTGGGCTTTCTTGTGCCTCTGCCCCATCGCCTCCTCCTCACTAGCGTTACGGTCCAAGGAAAAATCACCTACATACTCTCCAGTCTAAGATATGACCAATTTCCGACAATGTATCCTCTGGACCGCCAGTGGTAAAAACTTTTATAAAGCAACATTCACTACAGCTTTGCATTCCCCGAAGGGACCCAAAGTGGGAAATTTCTGCTCACAGACTGGTGTGCTCCTGGACCAGAGGAGTGGACCTTCAGATGGCTTTTCTGCATCATTATCAGGAAGGGGCTGCGGACATGCCTGGCCCGCCATGACTGACACCCTTCAAGGTATGTCCTCCTAAGAGAGCCAGTGGATGGAGCAGTTGCTTGACAGCTCCTGGGAAAGAGACGAGGCTTTGTGTTGGCGAGTCATGCAGGGGATTCTAGGTTACAGTCAAGAGAGACTTTGAAAACTAACGTTCATCCAGGCTCAATTCAATAGTCTATTCTTACTCTATTTAATTGGGTTCTTTAAAATCACTGTTGGCAACAGAAAAAGGACCTAGAGATCATCATACTAAGTGAAGTAAGAAGGACAGAGAGAGACAAGTATCTCATAATATCGCCTATATGTGGAATCTAAAAAATGATACAAGTGAACTTGCTTACAAAACAGAAATAGACTCACAGACAGAGAAAATAATCTTATGGTTGCCAAAGGGGAAAGGTGGGCATAGGGACAAATTAGGAGTTTGGGATTAACATATACACACTACTATATGTAAAGTCAATAATTAACAAGGCCCTACTGTATAGCACTGGGAACTCTACTCAATATTCTGTAATAACCTGTAAGGGAAAAGAATCCAAAAAAGGATGGATATATGTATAGCTGAATCACTTTGCTGTACGCCTGAAACTAACACAATATTGTGAATCGATTATACTGCAATATTAAATAAAAATTACGTTAAAGAAAAATAACCTACTTGGACCTACAGTAACCAACAATAATAAAATCAAAAACCTTGCTCCCCGTCCCACCTTTTCTCTGACCACTTGGAAAGCGGTCACGTTTCCTGAATGTTCCTTTTGACATTTAAGCACACAGTCTTTGACTGCTACGGTTACTATTGGCTAGCTAGACCCAGCATTTTCCTTTGAACAAAAACTTAGGTGGGACTTAATGAATGCTATGCAAGTTCCAAAGGCAAGAGTGCTTTCTAAGCATTAGCTTACTTAATGATCACGCAACCCTACCATGTAGATACCACCATTTCCGCATTTTACAAATGAAGAAACTGAGGCCGGAAAGGTGAATGATTCACTCTAAATTATCCCCACCTCTTTCATGCAGAGGTGGGGTTTGAGGCTTGGTTCTATATACAAAATTTTAAAAATGAAAGTAATGACTATGTCAGCCAACAGTTACGACGCACCTGCTGTGTGCTGGTCACTGAGATAAACGTTATCCAGTCTTCCCTTCAGCAGTCCTGTGCTAAATAAAGGTGTTCCTACTCTCTCGCCACCACTTTGCATATAAGAACACTAAGGCACAAGAGGGGTTCAGTGATCTGCCCAGGGGTCAGTGCTGCACCCAGGGACAGCAGTGCCGGCCCAGCGCTCTTAAGGGCCACGCGTGGACCCCCCCTCACCACCCCATCCCATCCCGCCAGCCCCACGCCCCACTGTCCTGGGGTATTTATTACCGAAATGCAATGGTTTTCGTTTACTTCTTAAAATCCTTATTCTTTAATAAAGGTGAATATTTGTAACTGTTTGTCCAAAAACAACTCCCCTCATATCTCTCCAAACTCTTCTCTCTCTCCAGGAAGTTAATGTCTTAAGTGTCCTGCTGCGTTCACTCTGTTATTTTTGTGCATACAGCTCTATCAAGCCTGTCCACTCTGTCTTAGAGTTGTTTTCTGTTTCAGTTTTTTCCTCTCCTTGATTTATTTTTTTCCTTACTTGCAAGAGTTTTATATAAATATATATGTACACACATACAGACATATATACATAAATATACGGTTTATGTATATATACTTTATATATATATACACACACACATATATAAATGGTTTCTGGATTGTTTTTATTACTTCTTCAAATATTTTTCAAATTTATATTTATAGATTTTGCTTTTTAAATTTAGCTGTTTTTTTTTTTTATCTACAGTGTCCTTTTTGTATAAGACATGACTTATGGGTTGAAATATTTTTTCCTTCCATAATGGGTAATCCAGCTCGTCCCACATTATGCACTGAGCAGAACATCCTAACTTGATGATTTACGATGACACTTTTATTATAAACCAACTTTTCCCATAAACATGAGTCTCTTTCTGTATTCTCTATTATGTTCAGTTGAGCCATTTATCACCCTTACGACAATTCCACAACATTTTAATTACGTTTGCTTGGATGTATATACTGCCGTGTGATATGGTAAATCACTAACACTCCTTTTCCAAACTTGTCGTTATTATTGTTTCTTCCAGATTAGCTTTAGAATCAGTTTACCTAATTCCACTTTTACAATTTTTATCAGAATTACATTGCATCTATAGGTGAATTTCGAACTGAATGATCAGTTCTTTTTTCCCGCCAGAAGCCTTACTCTCAATTCATGGGGCATCTTTTAAGTTTTCCTTTCTGAAGTCAGTCATTATGGCAATAAAACTATGGTCTAAGGCAGGGTTTCTAAGCTAATCAGTGCTTTTAATTAGTAATTTCAGGCTTCCCATTGTGCTGATCAAAAAAATGTTGAGGTTCTCTTACATGTCTTATCTCCTCTTTAAGACGTTTATTATACATACAGAGGAGACACCAAATATACATACTTTGTGAGAAAAGAAAAACATACAGAAAAATGCATGATCCAGGAGTTCATGAGTGCTAGATTGCGGCGTGAGGAGAGTTCAGTGTGGCTGGAGTCTTGATGGGAAGCTGCAGGGGTGGGGAAATGATCTCAGTCCTGACAGACCTACTCAAAGTTTGGAGCAGCCCGTGCCATCAGCAAAGCACTGGCTTCCCTGCATGCAGCAGGAATTCTGGGTTAGCATCCTGGGCTTCAATGTTTCAAGAAGGATAGTCTGCATTACGTGTAACAAGCACACAATACATAGATGTATACACTTGAAAATATTCTAAAGCCATGAAGAAAACTTTTTTTTTTTTGCACGGGGGTCGTCTTTAGTGTTGAAAGAGCTGTATGCTTTTCATCTCAGAAGCTTAAAAATGTGTGCAAACTGTTGGCCATGGTAAAGTCTGTTAGCATAAAACATTACATTTTCTACATAGAAAGTAAACATTTTTATTTGACCTTTGAGTAAAATAATATCTAACTAGAGCATCATTAAAAATTGCATTTTCGGTTGGGGCATTTCTGCTAACGGCTTACACCTTATTTCAGACCAGCCCTTCCATTGAGGACAACACGAAAAACTGAACAAACTTGAATATATTTTTACCTATCTACCTGTGTAGATATCTTATCTAGTCAGTTTCAAGCACTGAAGAGCTAAGGAGACAGAAAAGAACCCCAGGGGGATTATTCTAAGTGAGAAGGGAAAAAAAAAAAAAAATCAAAGTGAAGCAATCCTGGCATTTCGGGCAGCCTTTTCCCCCGTCCTCTTCTATTTTGTTTTTCCTCAAGAACCACAGGCTTATTCTGGAAAAACCTCCTATGTATCCAATCTTTAGTTTGAGACCTCTTAGGGCCATAAGCTAGAAATAGGGACTACCTAGGGAATCAGCTTAGCCTTGCTTAAAAGCAAAACTCAGTCTTCTCTGGATAAAATATTAGTATCTACTACTTCAAACTATCTGTATGACTTCCCTCACACGGCGTCAGCAAGCATTAATTATTGGCATTCAACGTAACAGGATTGAAAAAGGATGGCAACAAATTCATAACTCAGTGCATTAGAATAGACCTCAAGAGAAAATGGATTTAGAAGATCTGTCAGAAGCAAAAAACCCCAAAGAGAAATTTATGAAAAACGATGGACCCATTGAGACATTCTAAGCTACTTAAACTTAGAATTTCAGTGTTAATTAATATTGAGCGTGGGGAAGACGGAGTATTTAATTAGATAATGGCTGAGAATGAATAAAACTGATAAAATATGATGGAGACAATGATACACCGATTTTAAACAATGCCGCAAAACTCTATGGCAGGATGGATACATACACACACATGCACACACAACATACAACTGATGAAAACCAAGGAGGATATCTTGAAAACAGATAGAAAAAAATTAAATACATTTTGCTTTCAAAGGAGAAAAACTGTGGCTGACTTCTCAACAAAAACAATCTAAGTCAAACACCATAAAATGCTATCTTTAAAGTGGAACTGACAAATAGCATATGGCCCTGCTTATGTGGAATCTAAAAAAATGATACAAATGAACTTATTTACAAAGCAGAAACACATTCGCAGACATAGAAAACTTATGGTTACCAAAGGGCGAAGGGGAGGGGGGAGGATAAATCGAATCTGGGATTAACATATACACACTGCTATGTTTGGAGTGGATAACCAACAAGGACCTACTATATAGCACAGGGAACGCTACTCAGTACTCTGTAATAACCTATATGGGAAAAAATATGAAAAAGAATAGATATATATGTGCGTATAACTGAATCACTCTGCTGTACACCTGAAACATTGTAACTCAGCTGTATTTCGGTAAAAAATTAAAAAGTAAGGTGGAACTAAATTTCCGAACAAAAACTGAACTGCCCAATAGGTATGACACAGACAGAAGGAAAAGTGACTTCAGATCACAGCTCAGAGATTTAAGAAGAAACGATGCGTCAGAAAGAATACGTAAGCGGGAAGGTGTAAATGAATCTTAAATCTATTATACAATAGTACTGACTTTTCTGGTATAAAATGCATGACAACAGTGACATACAAATAAAGAAGGGAGTTCATGAAATTACTATTCCAAGACATCAGCAGTATCAGAAAAACAAAATGGTACAAGTAATCATTCCTATTAGACTTTGATTCAAGATGGCCTGTTGGGGGTAACTAAAAATAACAGGTTAAAGCAGGAGAGGGAAATGAAAACGTTCTATATTTGTTTTATGTTCCTTTCTTGCTTTGTTTTGGATTAGTCAAGAGTGACAAACTCAAAGATTAATCTTGCCAGATTAGATTATAAAATAAAACCCAGCTATATACTTTAAATGTAAGGGGAGAGAAAGTCCAAAGCAGAAGGATAGAAGAGGTATTCCTCTTGAACTTGACTGTTTACTGTAAAGCATCTGAGAAGTGGGCCAAGATTGGGAATTCTGGGGGTTTTAGCTTCAACTGGCTTCTTCAGTTTCTGCCGTCACTCCACACCTACTAAGGAGTGAGTGACAGGAAGGGGGGACAAGGGGCATTTCCGGATGCTGGTAATGTTCTGATTACCAATCTGGGGCCTCGTTAGCTGGATGTGTTCATTTCGTGAAGATTCTTTGAGATGTCCCTGTATGGTTCAGGTACTTTATGTAAATTAATCAACTCGATTTTTTTAAACTAAGGTTTACCACAGGTTAAACAATGATCTTATCAGAACTTCTAATATAAAAACTAAGTTTTCCCAGACTCTCCTTGTATCAAGACTTAGGTAGGGTGTGTAGATTAATCAAAGTATCAAAACGTGGAGGTCCTGATGTCACAAGATGAGACCCAACGTCATCATCTTCTCAGTCAGTTTAAATGATGCTCTCACGCCATGATGTTTAGAAGAGGCCTTAGAGAGGAAACCCAGGCTGGGATCATCTACTCCCCCAGTCACGGGTCATGTATATTTGGGAAGTACGTTCTCCCTTGTTAAAGTAAAAACCCAGCATGCGGCAACTTCTAGAGAAAAGCAGCAACTCTGTACATTTGGCAGATGAGGACATTTTCTTCTCCGCTTCCCTGCCCTGGGAGAAATGACGGCCTTCTGTTTATTTTCTGAGTGTCAGGGATGAATAATACCACATATTTGGAGGGTTCATCAAGTGCCCAGTCACCATCTGGA
This sequence comes from Phocoena sinus, assembly GCF_008692025.1. NCBI lineage: Eukaryota > Metazoa > Chordata > Mammalia > Artiodactyla > Phocoenidae > Phocoena > Phocoena sinus. The sequence continues at coordinate 8,852,823 of NC_045773.1, forward strand.
CTGAAATCTAGCTGCCTTTACAAACGTTTTGTCAGCCATAATTGACTCCTGTTGAAATACACCTGACATACATATGCTTTGGTCGGGATACTGAATGCAGAGGCTAAGTGCTATCTAGCAGGTGGGGGATAACCATGGAGGCACATCTCTTATTGGTCAAATGAACCAAACCTTTACTATCTAAGCAAAATCTCACTAATCTAGTAGTCCCTGATTGCAAATCCACATTCATTCTGACTAAGCCAAACAGGCAGAATTTTTTTTTTTTTAACATCTTTATCGGGGTATAATTGCTTTACAATGGTGTGTTAGTTTCTGCTTTATAACAAAGTGAATCAGTTATACATATACATATGTTCCCGTATCTCTTCCCTCTTGCGTCTCCCTCCCTCCCACCCTCCCTATCCCACCCCTCCAGGCGGTCACAAAGCACCGAGCTGATCTCCCTGTGCTATGCGGCTGCTTCCCACTAGCTATCTACCTTACGTTTGGTAGTGTATATATGTCCATGCCTCTCTCTCGCTTTGTCACAGCTCACCATTCCCCCTCCCCATATCCTCAAGTCCGTTCTCCAGTAGGTCTGTGTCTTTATTCCTATCTTACCCCTAGGTTCTTCATGACATTTTTTTTTAATTCCATATATATGTGTTAGCATACGGTATTTCTCTTTCTGACTTACTTCACTCTGTATGACAGACTCTAGGTCCATCCACCTCACTACAAATAACTCAATTTCGTTTCTTTCTATGGCTGAGTAATATTCCATTGTATATATGTGCCGCATCTTCTTTATCCATTCATCCGATGATGGGCGCTTAGGTTGTTTCTATCTCCGGGCTATTGTAAATAGAGCCAAACAGGCAGAATTTTAACTCAGCTGATAAAATGTATTTCCGAGGCAAACTGAAAGGGTAAATATGTTGGGAGGTTGTTTGCAAGGTCTTCACGTAAATATGTTAAAAAAGACTTTGAAACGGTAATTATATATTCATACTGCTGATAATTATATGTTCACATTATCTGTTCATTAAAGCAGCTCATTAATTTACTCTGAAAGAGTAATTGGTTCAAGTTACTGTGTATATTTGAAGGAAATGAAATTCTGCTTCCTTGAAGATAAGCAGTGGATCTTTTACTGAATCTAATGTCCACAAACTCATTCAAATTCATGCAGTTTTACTGAAGATGTCTTTAAGAATTCTTCCCGGCTGCCCAAATAAACGGTATTCTCTCCTCTAAGTCTTTCCAGATATTAACAAGTCTGAACAACTATTTCCCAGAGCTTTTGTAGTCATCCATCCGGAATCCCCTCCACCCTTCGTCTTAATTCTGCCCTTGGATGCCACAGGGACAAATCTGAGCCTCTGCTCCAAGACAACCCGCTGTCTATTTTAAGAAAGCTATTATGACTCTTCAGCTTCTCCAAGTTAAATATATCCTATTTCCTCCCTGAAGAAGTGAGATTAGAGCTGAGTTTTTCAGTGAGCCTCTTGAACTTGGCCACTCACTCTAAATCCAGACCTAACCTGATTCCAACCTTTCCAAGGAATTTCATCTCAGAGCTCCCTCCTCAAAAGCAAGGCCTTGTCTCGACTTCTGCACACCTTAGCTCAGGGCCTGGCATATGGAACGCATATTCTCCAATGGTTTTAAATGCTTAGTAAACATGATCACAATTTAATTCTGAAAACAAACTCATGGCTGTAGCTAGTGATACTATTGTTGACACGCCCATTTTACAGATGAAAATACTGAGAAACAGAGAGGTTGAAGAAAACTGACTAAGGGCATGTAACCCAACAGTGGTGAGCTCGTATCAGGGACTTTGAGGTCTGGCTCTGAGGTCCAGGGTTTTTACTGCCAAGCTACTAACCATTCTGTCATCCTGTACTGTCAATACCACGAATATAGGATTATACTCCAAGACTTTCAGAACAAAGTCTTGATAGAAGAAAGCATGTAGCAAAGCAACCCAGGTAAAGGAGTGAGTCTAACGGAGGTCAAGGGATTTCAAGGTAACAAAAGTTAGGATCAAAATTCTCGGCTATTAGCTTTCAGTCCAAAGCTCTTCCTATAGTATTCTGCATGAGAACTGTGAATATCTCAAAAACTATTATCCAGAGTTTTCAAAAATTCTCATGTACGATTTTGTACTCTCCCACTCTAAATTAACTTCCCTGCTGGACACCTCTAGCACTCTGCTGGCGAGCTGGCCGCACAGAACTGTGCATTTTGCCACCTTTGATGGGCATTTGCAGATCACGTGGGGATCTCACCCCAACAATGCAGATCCTGATTCAGCAGGTCTGGGGGCAGGCCTGAGATTCTGCATTTCTACCAGGGCTCTCAGATGATGCCAAGGCTTTCGGTCCATGGGTCAGCTTCCGTGAGCAACGACAAAGCTGTCTGGTGGTCTGGGCTCCAGTTTCCATTTCCAGCCGTTGGGAGGCTCGGCCTCAGGGATCAGAAAGACCCCATCCAGCCCTCGTAAGTCTCTGACACTTGACTTGTTTCTCTCTGGCCTCTCTCTAACTTCTTTATTCTCATGGCCGACTCTTCACTATGTTCGGAGTGACTTCGATAGGTGTGTGAGCGTGGAGAAAGGCCTTCCAAACAGACCTGCCCGACGACACCGCTTTGCAACTTAGTAAACTCCTCGCTAAGGCACGGATGCCTCATCTATAAAATGCACATAATCCCTCGGCTACACTAGGTAGCTGAAAGGATCCCAAGGGTGGTGTTTACCCTTTGGCCCATTGTAAAAAATCAATAGACAGTAGTTTCTATCCCCCCTCACCAGCACCACTCCCAAATAAATTACAGGGTCAGCCACATCATCTGCCTTCCCAAAAGTTGTCTAGAGCTTACTAGTATTTTTTTTTTAAGTGAATTGTACCCATTATTATCAACTGGGAGTAAGTAGAGTCCTCTCTCACTACTATCCTTAAAAATAAGATGCTTCTCTTTAATCTTTAAGTCCACAAGAGGGGGCCAGTATATGCCAAGCCACCTTAGAGAGCGTGGCCCAAGTCCAGAAGTCTAAGGCCAAAGATGACACGAGGCCAGAAGACCTACAGGAAGAACGGCGGGAGAAGAGAGCGGGTTGGTTGGCCAGGTAAACTTCGATAAGGCACCGTCTAAGAGCCCAGGACTGATAGATATGTCTGGTTCTCTTGGCAAGAGCACACAGACCGAGGAGACGGTTACCAGGTGAACTAACTCGAAGCCCTTAACCATTCAGCCATCTGGTCCCGCATTATTTGCCTGACCACAGGAAAAGGAACGTGCTCGTCATGCCGAACTGGATATGCTGCCTTCAGGGACAGTTCTGTTTGACGCTGCGAACGAATGACCCGCCAGTTCAGTTTTGATACATCAGTCGCCTGAGCTGGATGACTGGAGTGGACTTATTATAGAGGTGGTCATTGAATCAGGTGGTCCCAAAACTGACAGGAGCAAACCCAATTACATCCACTGAGGAGTCCTGTGGAGATGACTACACACAACAATGTGACCTACAGTGACCTGGGAGGCACTGACCGTAGGAGAAGGAGAGCCACTCTCCACAGTGCAGTCATGGAGGACTTCTCCTTTGCGCTCAGCCCGGAGGTGTGAGAGATGCTGAAGAAAGCGGGATCTGTACTGATCAGGAGGTGGTACAGAAGTAGTCAAAGTATAATAGGGACTTGAGCATGATGTGTTCCAAGGCTGGAAAGAGAGCGCTTGCGGAGGAAGAGGGTGAGGGCTGTACAACACACCGGATGAGCTCGGTTGGAAAGGAGGCAAAGACGATGCCACGTGGGTCCTTCTGCTCTTTGGAATTCTAGACTTTCTACAAAGAAGAATAGTGGGTGCAATGGGAAGCCATTAGAAAATTATAACCGGGTAAAAACATAATCCCTTCTCTCACTCTTTTGTGGAGAAGAGAAGGTGTGAGTCGGGATGGAAATGGAGATCCCGGTCCAGAGGGTGTCATCAGCCATGGGGAAGGATGGCAGTCTGGATTCAGCTGGTAGCAGAGGACACAGGAAACACAGAGGGATTACAGATACAGATTCCAGAAAGGACTTGATCAGAGGCTATTTCACTGTCCCCAAAGGACTCTCTGCATCCCCGTTTTTCCCTCTCAAATTCCTTGTTTCCTCTTCACCACACAGAGCTCATTCATCTATATATCACAGCTCACTGTTCTCACACTCATCCTTTTCTGCCGAATTACAGGCCCCTCGATACATTAGGGCAACCGTGTCTTAGTAGCGCTCACTACTGGCGAGGCACCGTTCCAAGGAATTTGAGTGGATTGATTCATTTAATCCCTACAACAACTACAAGAAGATGAGTACTATTCGCATCTCTACTTGGTAGGTGAGGAACATAAGGCTCAACAAGCTTGACTAACATGCACATTGTAGAATTAAACTGGATATGGTCCATGAGGAAATGTACAAGTCTTTTCTACATATTCTCTAAGATTGCTTTGCATTCAAAAGCTATCTAATATTTGAGGGTCGACAGTACTCCTTTGGCTCAGCTATGTCTAGGGAACAGAAAGCTCTTATTGCATATTAAAAATCTTTTTATTGATATTTGGGTTTTTGTTTTTTTTTTAGTTTTCAGAGCAGGACGGTCCAATAACTGTTTCAGCTAACTCTATCCTGTCGGCTATAATCTTCCACTGCCGTGCACAGTGTGATGACAACAGGAGAAACCAAAAAACAAAAGCAAAAATCTTTCACCTCTAAGAACGTGCAGCCTTGGGGATTATCTGGAGACTGTGGAAGATGAACATTTAGATTTCTACAGGGACAACAGAAGAGGCCAGAGGTAATGACCTGAATCATGAAAATAAGAAACAAAATGCTTTTGTCCCAAGATGCTTCTTTTGGACCTATTTTATACCTAATCCATTTGCCACCTTGGCAATAGCTGGCTTGCGTTTTTTCCGGTATACTTCTTTTTTGTTAGGTCAATTAGCCACTGAAAACTAAAACATCCCCCCGCTCCGAACACACAGCAGATCTCTTATTGCTCAGGAGTACTTTCATGGTCATAGCCATGTATTTTAATAGAAATGGGAACATAAACGAAAATGCCTTATGACATTGGAGAGATTAAAAACATACTGTCGGGTTATTTCATCTGCACGGTAATTGCTTCATTTGACTAGATTTAAAACCAATGTCAGCAGGTCTGTTGGAAATTCCTGGTAATGGACTGCCATGTCAACTGGTGTGTGCGGGGCGAGAGTTCCAAATTACTCGGAAAAGCATCTCTATTATGGCTAATTCTTTATTCAGTGGACAATTCATGAGTGACCTTTTGCACATTTTTAAAGAATGATTCCTAGACATAACTACCATCACGAGGCATTAAAATCCTACACTATTTTAGACTTAAAATCCAAGCCCAGGGCACTTAGCCAAGAACTTATCCAAGTGCCTTACATTCAGTAAAGATGCCCATTCGTACTTGCTGGGTGACCACCCCTCTTTCCAAAAAGTTAAAACAGAAGCATCAGGCATAGAACAGAAATAGCTGAGTCTGTTTTATGTGAGTAAAACCAAATTGGCCGAGAACCAACGTTAAAGGGCTGGAAATCCATGTAGCATGAGTAGGTAGGTATAAATGGGACAGCTATATTCTGAACATAATTCCATTGGGCATCCCTTGTCTTAGTGTTCCTGGTTTAAGGGAGTCGTTCTCCAAGGGGGTTCCCCAAGTTGGCTGTTTTGACTTGAAACTTACCACCACCAAACTGCAGGTGGGTTCCAGATGTGACCCAACCATCAGATTGTATTGCTAGCGCTATGCGTGCCAACTCTCTCGGTGACTGTTTCCTATACTGTCCCCTCTCCTTAAGACCTCAACACCTCCACCCCAGTCTTCATACTCATTGATAGAAGCCACCAAACAGAAATTTCCACCAGCTTCCAAATCCACATTTATTCAATGACCTACATCTCTGCCCACGTACCCTGCTTCCCTCCTGGTGACGTGGCTGGACCATCCATCCTCGGTTCAATTCATCGCTCCACTGGCGCCCTGGGGCTCATCTACTCTCCCCTACTCAAGAAAATATTTCTGGCAATTTCCACCCTCCAGCCTGCATCATCATCACTTGTTCCCTGTCTACTACATCACCCCCATGCAATACATATAGGCTACTTCCCTTACTGGCTAAAATATCATTTCCCAGCTTCTCTGGAGTTGTGGATATCCAGATCATTTCTAAGAAAGAATACTGTCCTGCTGAATTAGGTATGTTTGCTTCCGACTTAGAGGCTGTATCTGTCCATGGTGTACATGAACATATTCATGTTTGTCACTTTGACATGTTGTACGAGGGCGATATGGGGCGGTAGGGAGGTAAGTGTGTTGATGAGCTCCTGAGCCTGTTGAAATGCTGGTGCATGACAGGCTGTCCTCAAGTATCCACCCCTCCAGTTTTCTCGATGAAAGAGCGGCTCTTTACTTTGGCTAAAACTTATAATTGATAGAAGTGTTCGAGATTATACTTAGGACCAATAGTTTCAGGGAAATAAAACTATGCATGTGCTTCTGTGGCTTTTCAAGGAAAGTGGACAATGAGGCTTTTATGTTGTTGTTTTTGTCTCCTTTAGACTCTACACTGTACACTCTTGGCATACCTTACACTCTTACATTCTCAAAACTGATCGAGGACTCAAAGGAGGTTTTATTTGTAGATTGTAACTATCAATATTTACCACACTGGAAACTTAAAAGGAACCATTTTTACAAGGCTCATGTAACGATTCAGCTGACGATGCAAAGATGAAAACATTGTATATTAAAACATCTCACTAACAGCATAAACTTACTTCTGACCTCATGGACCTCTTGAGGTCTGTCCTAAAATCAAGTGTCAGTTTGTTCCAGAACATCGAAGAGCATGACTGACACTACTTAGAGGATAAAATGTATTTGCCCTTGTTTATAATACTGGAATCTAAAAAGCTATAAAATGGGTTAAAAAATTAATAAAGCTTTTTCAGCTTTGATGGAGTTTTTTTTTTTTTTACTTACTGATTAATGCCTTAGGTGGCAATATGAAGAATTATTTTTTCCTGTGTAATATATCTAGATAACAAATATTTCATTTTACCAGATTTTCTATGATTTATGATGACTTTTAAAAAATGAATTTATTTTATGTATTAATTTTTTGGCTGTGTTGGGTCTTCGTTGCTGAGCACGGGCTTTCTCTAGTTGCAGCGAGCACGGGCTCTAGGCACATGGGCTTCAGTAGTTGTGGCACATGGGCTTCAGTAGTTGTGGCTCACGGGCAGTAGAGCGCAGGCTCAGCCGTTATGGCACACGGACTTAGTAGCTCCGCAGCATGTGGGATCTTCCCAGACCAGGGCTTGACCTGGTGTCCCCTGCACTGGCAGGCGGATTCTTAACCACTGCGCCACCTGGGAAGTCCCCATGATGACCTTATTATGCCCTTGATTATTAAGAAAACAAAGCTTCCTCACTTATAAACAAGCTATATTTCTTTACAGTGGTATTAGCTTGTATGCTTGTCTTGTGTTTTATTGTCACATCTTCTTCAAGAGTACAAATCACCTCTGACCAAAAAAAAAAAGTTTTCCCCAAATGAGATTCTTAATGGAGGAAAAATATTAAAACCCTCAGGTTACCTTTTATACCTAAGACTATCTCTGAGATTTCATAAAGAACATCTAGAATCACGAAGGTTTGTTTTTTCACCTTATGAAAAGAGAGGAACTAGAAATATTTAGGTTCCTTTGCTATGTTACTATTTATGCATTGCATGGGTAAAAGTCAACTTAGGAGAGCTGGTGAGCCTTCCCTAGATTAAATTTGTATAAGGGAAACGTTATGAATATAAATAATCAGAAATTATATGCTTTATGGGCAGTTCCTAGAGATTCACTAGTGTCCTCACCATGCATATGTTTCTATTCCTCAGACTCTGACTTATGCTTTCTCTGATGACAGCAGGCAGCAATAGCATAGTGCAGGTGTTGGTCAACAATGGCCCACTGCCTGATTTTAAATAAAGTTTTATTGGAACATAGACAAGCCCACTTGTTGACATACTGCCTATGGTTGCTTTTGCACTGTAATAGAAGTGAGTAGTCAGTAGTCCACAGAGATCTTATACCCCACCAGCATAAAAGATGTACTACTTGATCTTATACAGAAAAAGCTTGCCAATACCTTGACCTTATACAAAAAACCTTGCCATATACTGTTATCATCTGTAATCTCAGTTATTATTCAAAAGACTTACTTGGCCACAAGCTCGCCTCTTTTATTTAAATCTAGCATTTTCTACAACAATGGATTTCAACTAGGAATAGACATCATCCTTACCTAAGGAGTTTTATAAAAAATGCAGATACCTAGGACCTTCTTCAGACTTACTTAACCCCATTAGTTGACATTCTTGCCATATTCTTATTATGTCACTGGTATCCTGTGTATATTATTTCTCAGGATTATTGTATGTTATGTATCAACATTTTTTCCTCTGTAAAAATTATTTTCATATATTTTTTATAAGTGATAGGTAGTATCCATTCTCTACCCTAATCATGATTCTTAGAAACATTCTGTCTAAAACTTTTTTAGGAGTGGCTTTGTCATCTTGCTTTGCATGCGACAGAAACAACCAAATTTCCTTGTCAGTTGCATTATTCTTGATTTGAACTTTCACCAGACCTTCCACATTTGGAAATGGCGAGTAATAAATTAACCACAGACACTGTAAGTCTCTTCATTTCCCTCTGACTTTTCCCTGAAGGCTTTTCAATCAGCTACAGACCTTCTCAGAGCCCCGAGGGGAAGAACTCGATCACACTTGGACAGTATCATTAGCACAACTTTCCATTTATACCAAGATTTCCAGACCCTTTTTAATTAAAAAAAAAAGGCAGCTTCATGAGGCTCTTACCCGAAAGTCCAAAAGGAATAAGAATTAATTATCTAGGACTGAATGGACTAATGAGGGAAATTGTATTGTTATTTGTTTGCAATTTTGTTGATGTGGCCTAATGTCCTGTTTTGTGAATAGATAAGGCAACTCTTTCTTCCTCCTTAAGCTATCTGTAATAACTCAGAACAGATTTAGTAGGCTCTGCTTTTATAAACTGAAATGAAACATCTGAAATGCTATCTCATTTGCACTTTTTCACTGACTCTCCCACCCCCAATTCAGAAACTCTTAGTGAATTTTCTTACTTTACATAACTGTATCATTATTGCATAGTAAGAGTCTGTCCCCCTTTTTTCCCAAATATATAATAGGAAATACTGGTTATGCACCCAAAGCCTCACATGGTATATTATATTTGAGGATGATGTTTGCTTAATCAGGTATGGCAAGCCACACTGAAGGCAATAAGATTGACTTTTTTGTGGAGCCCTCACAAGAAAAAGAGTTTGGTGCCTGATTTTAGGTCTCAGCATTACAGGTGTTAAGGAATGTCACTTTCTGGCAGGCCAAGAATATTGAAACAACTCAGGAAACTCAAGAGAGAAACTTACCCACATTTATAAATACTGGAGGGGAAATCTGGAAGGCTTTCCCTTCAGTATTGGGGTGGCCTCCTAGCCTCAGAATGGCAAATGATAGAGCCTTTAAAGGTCCAATCTGGCATTCCTTATGAACAGTTCTAGCAGAGCGAACTTAAGTTGTTGCAGGTAGTAAATTCGTACTAGCTGCACCTATGTCAATAACCAGGCCAAATCTCATGAGATCAGTCTTGTTTATAATCAAGAATAATCGGATAAACAGCAAGGTCCTACTGTGTAGCACTGAGAACTATATTCAATATCCTATGAGAAACCATAGTGGAAAAGAATATTAAAAAAAAAGAATGTGTGTGTGTGTGTGTGTGTGTGTGTGTATACACACACACACACACACACACACATATGTATAACTGTATCACTTTGCTGTACAGCACCCATTAATACAACATTAAAAATCAACTATACTTCAATTAAAAAATAATAATCTTTTTTTGACATTACTTTGGTCCAAAGGCAGGAAGCATAAGAAAATTGAGAACATGCAAAAAGATGAAAATGGAAAGCTATGCATTTTTTAGAGCAAGCCCTTCTAGGTTACCTGATCTGGCCTTTCACTGCCTTTGAGCTATTTTACACTCTGTAACTTACAGTTAACTAACTGCAATGCAACACAATTCTTGTTTATAGACAAAGAGATAAATTCCGTGCAGTGTGTCCGGGAGTGCACTTGACATTTGACTCCCCAGGCCCCCATAGCAAAAGCCAGTTTTGCGTCTATTTGTACATTCCTTTCAACGTTTCTTTATTCCATACAAATCTGTGCCTCTCTGATTCCTCTTTTCAGGTGGTTTTACTATCTGCCTGGAGCCCACATTAATAACGTGATGAGTTATATAATTAAAATCTGAAACGCGTACATTAACATTTGCTTAAAATCACTTGCAAAGTTGCACTGTTTTCAATAGTATCAAATTAACTTGCGTCCCACCTCCCTGCTTGATTGAAACTCATGACAATACACTACAGAAGGCAAATAGACAAAATCCTTTCGTTCTAGACCTTATACTCTAAAGGAGGGAGAGGAATGATGAATAAAATAAGTGTATAAATTATATAGTGCACCTGAAGGTGACAGAGCCATGAAGAAAATGAAAGATGCCATCTCTATGAACTGCTATGCTGGAGACTGAACGCACTCGCGCAGCTTTTTTCTCCGGAGGTAACAAAACTTAGGAGGATGATTCTTCAAATCATCCTTCATCAAATAGGATGATTTTAGTCCTATTTCTGGCCTATCAGGGGTTTTGGTCTCTGTGACATGTATCATAACATAATATAAATTTGGGGGCTGAGGGCACTTAGACAAATAAGCAAAAACAACAACTTCCACTACGTGACACAGCATTTTAACAGGTGATAACCTGCCTTTCCCCCGATTACAAAAGGCAGCCTCAGACTAGTAGATTTTAGTTCTCATTGGACAGATAGATTTTATTTTTTCCATTAAATAAGTAAAGGTTTTGCACTTGAACAAGTATGATATGTATCCGGGTCTTTGGGAAGGAAATCTGAGCACTTTTGTATCAACTGAAAATAGTCAAGTTTGATTAAAAGGCACATATCTGGGCGTTAGAGCCATACTCAGTGGTAGTTGTAACTAGACAGAATTTCTTTCTGAGGTACAGCTGACATCACATTTTTGAAGGAAGTCGGATGTCTGCGATTTTATGTCTCATTTCCCATACAAAGAGTTCACAAGATATCCCCTCTTTGGACAGTAGATGCTTTGCTTATCAGAGAACCTAAGACTTCTAAAAGTTTAACTTACTCACTCATACCCTCCTGCCAACAAGCCTCTGGAAATAGTATAGGGGCTACAGTAACGACTCATAGTTGGTAGCGATGGCAGGAGAACCTGATTTTCTACCAGAAACGTCAAAGCACAAAACTTGAAGCTTCAAAGACTTTCACATTGACTACCAGCCTACCTTAGAGAATTCTAGCTTATAAAAACGTAATTTCTTCTGAAATAACTTTCTTTATTATGAAACAGTAGCAGGCAAATTAACTACAACTGCATCTCCATAAAGATTTCTATTCCAAGAGTGGAAATTTTAGAAAATCAATGGAAGGCTAATTATGCATGAGTAGTTCCCTGATGCTGAACGCGGGGACGCAGGGGGCGGGACCGGAGATGCGTGAATCGCTGTCTCTGTGAGACAGCATCTCCCCTTCTGGAGGCAGGCATATGATCTGTAAGTAGTCACAGGGGGGGAGCACGCTGACTTTCACTTCTTTCTTTTTCATCTCTTCTGGAGATGATAATTGGAGGGATGGGTACTGAATGAATGTGAAGAATGAAATATGACAAAACAGAAAAGAGCTGCGTTAAACCTTGGTGTTCATTTTGTTTCCTTTCTTTCGCACTGTAAAAAGCCTGATTCAAAATGTGCCACCTGATTGAGAAGAGGGTGATGCTGCCACTTCCCCCATGTGTTCTTGTGTGAAATTCCACTGCAAAGGCATCAAAAGCAGGGCTGCTTATACACACCATCACTTTTCAGACTGGCTCTCCCCTTATCTTTTTTTCCAAAGATAAGTATTGAACACACATAAAGTGACAGTTTTCTTGGTCTGTTAGTGTGTGTCCTCTGATGAGACCTCCTGAAGAGATGCTTGACTCTGCTGGCTGCCCATCAAATATGTTTCCTTTCCTCCTTCTAGCATGATTGATTATATTTTTAATCTGCCCACCTCAGCTACCATGATGGTTACTGACCAGTCTTACCCAACCAACATGTGGCATGACCCTGGCAGCTACTACTGGTCCAGGGAATGGCATGAATTCTAAATTAGCTTAACAAGACTGATGGGAAGTAGTTATTTCCCGTGAACGGGGATGAGGGTCTCTCTCTCCGACTGGACAGCAACAAAGAAGCTGTTACTGCCAGCATCTTGTGAGCGTGAATGCAGACAACAGAACACAAACATGGAAAGAGGCTGAGATCCTGATGGCCTGTGGAGACACTGACCACACAGTACCCGAAGCCTGGCCACCTCTGGACTTCATGAACACACATCTCTTTGGTACTGAAGCCATCTTGAGTCAGATTTCTTTGTGGCCCAAAACATATTAACTATATAAAAGATTTAATGTACCTTTTCTCCAAGAATTCAACTTCAGCAGGTTATATCAAGTAACTAAATTTCTGGATGGTTTTCTTCTCCAAACTTCTATTTTTGCATTTTTTTCACTCAGCATGCAATTATTTAGCACCTGTAGTCTGCCAAATACTGTACTTTGATACACAGAGCGAGATACAGCCCCTACTCTACCTAACTTGCGGTTTCATATAGGTGTTCTTAAGCTTTGGGGCACCAAAGTCCTCTTTGGCAGTCTAGGGAAACCTGTGGACCCCTTCTCAGAACATTGCCTTCAGATGCATAGGATAAGATACATAGCATGACAAAAGGAGAAGATATGTTAAAATACAGTTAAGAAAGTGCTTTTAAAACTGTGATATTATCATGTATTTGCTTCTCTATTAATGCCTTCGATAATAAGATCAAGCCGGCGGGTTTAATAGCCAGCAGAATTACAAAGTAATGATGAACATCAATGACATACTGAGGTAGCTGTAACAAGTATAATGTGGTCTGAAGACATCTGTGAGTTTTTAACATGTGCAAAGAGCCTGTGGCAGGGCAAAACATGGAAAGTATTGGGGATTAAAGACGCTGTAGCCGGATCACAGAGAAACAGCAAACGGGTATGAATGGGGTTACATCGGTGAAGACGAGTTGCTTCTCTGTCTCTGTATCTCTCTCTCTCTCACACATACACACACACACACACACTAAAATAACTATAATAAGGAAATAGCACATGAAATGGCAACGAAATAACTATAGAAAGGAAATTACAGATGCAGCTTTAGAAATGAATGGGTCTATTCATCAATTCAGTTAAACACCAATTTTCCCAGAGACACTATAATCTCTAGTCAATTATAATAAAAAAAAACAAACCTTGATTGAGATGATATGGGCAAATTATAAGACATTTTCTCAGTTAAGAATCATAGACTTAAGATGATGGTAAGATCCACTTTATGGATGGGGAAACCGATGTCCAGAGAAGAGGGCACACTTGCTGGAAGCCACACAGGTAGACAGCTGCAGAGCCGGATCCAAGCCCTGGTCCTTTCATTCACTGTCCTCCACCGCTTCAGAACACCCAGCTCAACAGGACAGGCATAACTAGGTCGTTTGTGTTGCTAACCGAGAGCTTTTATTGACAACTAAGAGCTCTAAGGAGAAATGCAAACAATTATCAAAATCTCAGCTTGTCCTCCTTTCGGCCCCATCTCCCACCTCAACCCCTGAGATGGAGAATGAGAATTGTAGTTGGTGCATCTCTCATCTATTCTACACTGTTTTCTGTGATAAAGAAAATCCATTTCCCACTAAATTAAAATTGCTTTTTCATCCTAACCAACACTATACCCCTGGTACACACCAGAATAAAAATAAATTGATTTTTAAGTAGCCACTGGAAGAAAAGAACAAAAAGGAAGCATAAAAATCATGGTGCCGTTGTGTGCCTTTTGAACAATTTAACTATGAAAATGGATTCCTTTCCTGGAGACAGCCATTGTAGCTCCACGGTGGCAGCATTTCTGGGCAGTTCATCAGCTTCAGTAAAAACCTCAGTTGTCCAGATATTTTGTAGGACCAATGCTAAATGACCTGTTTGTTTGAATTTTTGCTAAGGTAATAAAACAATTGATGAAATACACCACTCTGTCATTCAAAAAACGGGAGTGACTTGCAGAGGGCCTGGACAACCTTTATCTCCTCACTAGAAACACATACCCCAACCATGTTATGTCAGGGTCTGAAAACCCAGCAACCAACTGTGTGCTCCTGAAACAACCGTCGGTAAGTGACAATCTCACCTCGGGCTGCATGGGTTCAAGTTGCCAGTTATCCGCCTGAACTGCAAGAGACCAAGATCCTTTGTCAGTTACTCTCTCGACTGTCCTTCTGACAATCTCTCCTCCACTTTCACAGTCACGTAAAGCCTGCTTCTCTATGTGATGCTCTGCTAGTCACTGAGCCTGCATCTTTCTTTCGATACTGAGCAAGCATAGCTGTCCCTGTGTCAACGTCTGGGTAGAGGAGCGGAGAAAGCTCCCACTAATAAAACACACAGCCGGTGTTAGTGCAAAAACGGAATGCTAATGTTTTCAGGCCCAGGATTTCTCATCACTCATCCAGGATATAGGAACTAAAGTTTAAACATATGTCCATAACATATCATCAAGTGATGGTCTGAACAACTCTGGGGATGTACAATAGCCAGTAAGAAGCAAACGTCTTAACGTCTTTTAGTTTCATGGTTTTAAAAAAAGAAAGAACAAAAGACTGTGTAAAATTCCGAGCGTTTAATTGTATATGGCAAATATTACTTTTATAATTTAAAAAATTCAAGAAGGACTTCTAAAAACGATGAAAAAGCCATTAGCAAAGATACTGAGGTGCTATGAGCGCATTATGAGAAACATAATTTACGTGAGCCCCAGTTAAACGAAATCAAGGCTGCCAGTGATGACCGGACCCAGGCAGGTCACTTCCAACCTGAGTCTCTGACCTCAGATCTGTAGAATAAAAGAACTGGGCTAGATTACACCCACAGTTCAAATGTCTTGTGAGTGGAAATTCTCTTCCAAGTGGCCTATATGAAGATTTAAGGAAAAAAAAAAAAAACTTCAGTCCCTGCATTCTTGCCCTTTGCTTTCATTAACTCTAGATATCTTCATAAAATCCAAACTGGTAGTCCTTCTGGAAAGACAAATTCGCGTTTCCAGTCATCACTGCTCCATTTTTAATCCATCAAAGTCAATTATTGATTATTTCACTATGGATACAAAACACTTACTTTTGCAGCAGGGAGCAACTCTTTGCCCTGTGCAGAAGTATGTTTATCTAGCCCACTTTGAAGTGTGCTTCATTAACTACAGAAGTGCCAATAGGATTTTCAGAAACTTGAGCAAAGGTCGCAACTTTTTAAATTAATTTTACAGGTGTTCCAAGGATTAAAAAGTTCTAGTTGGTTTAATGTCTTCTGAAGGACAACTTCAAGACCCTGTAAACAAAGCTCATGAGCAAGAGACCCCTTTGATGGTAACTGATTAAATGTTTTAAAGAAAGTATCCTTCCTCTATTGGAAGGGTTGGGGGCATTGTGTCTTTACTGAGGAGGCTGGATAAATGGGTGGGGAATATGACCTAAGTGTGTGTGTGTTATCAAAGGACAGGTG
Organism: Phocoena sinus; assembly: GCF_008692025.1. NCBI lineage: Eukaryota > Metazoa > Chordata > Mammalia > Artiodactyla > Phocoenidae > Phocoena > Phocoena sinus. The sequence continues at coordinate 8,868,667 of NC_045773.1, forward strand.
GGCGGTGCCAGCATATCCTGAGGCAGAACCAGTGCTTGCCCAACATCCCTTGCATCTCCCTCCCAGACACTCTGTCACCCTCCCCTGCTACCGCAAGCTCTGAAGTCACGTGTTCCAGATAGCGTAACTAGACGATAGAGATTCACTACCCAGCCCTCATCAGACTCTACTTGGTCGGCAGCCACTGGGATGTGCGGATTTGTCTTCATACCCTAGCCTGGATTGGCTAATACTAGTCTTTCCATCTTTACATTAGATATTGATGGCTGCAGAACAGAATCTTGAGATCCAGAGAAGGTACTGATTTGCAGGCAAATTTTATTGTTTAACAAGGCTCAAACACCTGGCATTGATGGTCAAGGGGAATTCGTCCTCTGGTCTTCCTGACAATCAAGCTCTCTCTCACTCTCCATCTGTTCAGGGGAGTAGGAAGTAGAAAGAGAAGGGAGATGCTTGCTGTCTTGCATATAATAAGGGCTCCGTTGTCCATCCCGGAACTTCTCCTTTTCCTTCTCTGTGATTTGTCCTGGTCAGCTGGAGAGCATGTTGAGATGCCAGTCCTAGTTTTCCTCCACCCCTGGTACCAGCCAGCATTATAGGATCTATCTGTTGAAAGGTGCAGTTCTAACTTCTAGCGCCAGCCATGGCTCCAGGAAATAACATACTTTAAAATCTCATGCTCATGGAAACGAACAAAAAAACTGAGCCACACCAAGAAACAAAGCAATTAGAAGTCTTCCTATGAATACCATCTAATGGATGGAGTCATCATACCCTTCACATATGCTAACAGCCCTAAGGAGCAATGTGCTAAAACCGGTACAGCCAAGTGTAGTCAAGGGAGGCAACTTACTAGCCCACTGGACTGCAGGGCTCCGCAAACTATAGCCTGTGGGCCAAATCTGACCTGCACACAAAGCTAAAAATGTGGGGTTTTTTACATTTTTAAAAGGTTGTAAATAACAAATAAGCAAACAATAGCAATCATGTCACTCTTTAAATGGTGCCCTCACGCTTCTGTCTTTTTAAGTTTTCTCTCTCTGCCGTAATCATTGTTTTCACCATACAAACATTCAGAGACACCCTCCCTCAAGCCTATACCATTCTCCACCTACCACTCAGGCCTTTACAGACATACTTGGATTTCTTACAGAATCATTACAGTATTTGGTGAAAAAAAAGGAACAAAAACACGACGGGGAGAGGAAGGGTAAGGGGAAGTATCTGGCAGCTCACTGTGAGTTGAACAGATGATGTTTACCTCTGAACCCTTCTCATCACTGATTCATCTTAAATATCACCTCCTCGGTGAGGCCTTGCATGACCAAATCTAAAGTCGCACTGCTCTCTCCAGCCACCCTCTATTCCCATTCACCAGTTTCTTCAGAACACGTGTGAGCATCTAAAATTATATGTTCATTTTTCTCCCTCACTAGAATGTAAGTTTCATGAAAATACAAGCCTTGGCAATTGTGATCACTGTACCCACAGCCTAGACAGTGTCAGGCGCAAAGGTGCTATTCCTAAACACATACTGAAAGAATGAATGAATCAATCAATCAACAACTGACTAAACAGATCATTTCTTTGCAATGAAAGTCAACGGACCATATAAGATGAGAAATTGTGGTCCACAAGACACACACACACACACACACACACACACACACACACACACACACACACAGAAAGGAAGGTCAGGAAATAGAAGGCAACTTTATCCCTCCTTCCACAGTGATGTTAAATTGATACTTTTAACCCCTTGAGAGGTGAGGCAACTCACCATCTGCTGGTTTTCCCAGATCGTATATCTCACCTTGCTTGTGGTGTGAGAGCCCTGAGCATTGAGGAGAGCCTGCAGACGCTCCAGCAGAGGCCCACTGGTGCTCAGGGATGTATCTGGAATCTCCAGTCAGCCCTGGCTGCAGCTCACCTCTGCAACCTGCTTTGGTCTGATATGTTTGTGATGGGTTTTCAGGATGAATACTGCCCAAGGCCAGTCGAGGACACGGGTCTGAAAGTTTCACCTTTTTGGAAATGAACCCTGATGTTAGTCCAGCCACTTCTATATTTACATAAAAGATGGTGATAAATAAATGAATTCATTAGAAAACCAAGACAAGGGTAATCGCTCTACCGTAGGCTCTCTGTGAACTGAAAAGATGATGTCTTGGTCATCTCTATTCTCAGGGCCTAGCACAGTGGCAGGACGCAGGGTACCGTTGTGCAGGTTACACATAAAACTCCACGGAGTGGAATTCTCATCACAGGCTGTGTGAATGGCAGCCCCAGGCATTGTGCAGGATGCAACTGCAAGGCCCCATGTTGTGGTCCTGATGCACGGCAGACAGCACATCAAGGGGCTCTATAAAATGTGCTGAATGGATTAGGGGGAAGGAACACCTGGGAGGCTCATTTGTTTTCTGGGAACTATCTCAGGTGGCCACCAGGCAGGTGGGAGGGCCTGAAATACCCACATCTTTTCAGAGAGAGGAGGAAAAATTAGGGTCAGGATCTCTGGGACATTGCCCACAGGATTTCCTACTTCAGGGAAGTTGTGGAACCTTGCCTACCTAATTGAGCTGCTAAAATGGGTTCCCCAAAGGTAGGAATGCGTGATGCTTACATTGTGAGTAAATCACTTTGACTCACTTTTTTTTCTCGTCCCATGCATTGCGTCAAGGGTATAGTTTCAAAAGTTCTAGCAAATGTGCAGGTGATTATGAAACCTCTATCTGGCCTCTTTGACCCTCCATTTTCCCCTCTACTGTTTCCTCCTTACAAGCAGTAAAAGCGGTCTTTCTAAAACATACGTCATATGACATCCTCTGAAGCCTCCTACTGCTACCCATCTTGCTCAGAATGGATTCTAAAGCCCTGGCTCTCTCGCTGACTCCATCTCCTACCTCCATCTTCTACACTCCAGCTTCTGTTTCTCAAGCCAATCACACTCTCCACTGAGGGACTTTGCCCATGCTGTTCCCTCTATCATTTCATTTCAGGCAGGTTTCAGGTTGAAGAGCACCTCCTCCAGGAAGCCCTCCCTGACCACCACTATCTAAAACAGTCCCTGACAAAGTCTATTCCACACCCTTCTTTATTTCCCCCATTTCTTCTTATCATCCGTTTATTTGTAGACTGTCTTACTATTCTAACAGAATGTAATTTCCATGAGGCCAGAGAATTGTCTTGTTTTCTGTTTTATCTCCCAAACCTAGAAAAGTACCTGGCACATGGTAGGCTTTCGAAAAATATTTGTGGGACGAATGAAGAATGAATGCTTGAAATTGGAAACTGTCCAAAATAGCCAACTGATTAAACAGAAAATCACAGGAAAACAAGGCTATGAATATGGAACCATTCTCTCACTCTCTGCTACTTGATTAAGCTGCACTTAAAAAAAGGTCAAAGAAGAAATCCTGTGGGGCAGTTGCCAGAAGCAATGAGTGCTTCAAAATAGTATTTGAAATGCCAAACTGTTATTGTCAAATCAAAGCTGTAGAGATGCTGTTATATTGTATTTAAATTACTGCATAGTTATGGGTGGGAGCCCTAGTGCCTGGTCCCAGGTCTACTCAGGTTTAACTGTTTCTAGACTGAGTTCCAGGGCAGGGTTGGTGCAAGAATTCAGTTTCCTTGTGTTTCCCATCACAAACTGGTTTCTCACGAGTAGCAGGAAAGTGGCATTTGCATAGGTGTGTAAAGGGGTAAGGAAAGATGAAGGTTTTCTTATTTAAAAAAATATGTATATGTATATATATAAGCCCTTATAAAATGTACATGTATATATACATAAGCCCTTATAAAATATGTATATGTATATATATATAAGCCCTTATAAAATATGTATATAAGCCCTTATAAAATATGTATATGTATATATATATAAGCCCTTATAAAATATGTATATAAGCCCTTATAAAATATGTATCTGTATATATATAAGCCCTTATAAAATATGTATATGTATATATATAAGCCCTTATAAAATGTACATGTATATATACATAAGCCCTTATAAAATATGTATATGTATATATATATAAGCCCTTATAAAATATGTATATAAGCCCTTATAAAATATGTATCTGTATATATATAAGCCCTTATAAAATATGTATATGTATATATATAAGCCCTTATAAAATGTACATGTATATATACATAAGCCCTTATAAAATATGTATATGTATATATATATAAGCCCTTATAAAATATGTATATAGGCCCTTATAAAATATGTATATGTATATATATATAAGCCCTTATAAAATATGTATATAAGCCCTTATAAAATATGTATCTGTATATATATAAGCCCTTATAAAATATGTATATGTATATATATAAGCCCTTATAAAATGTACATGTATATATACATAAGCCCTTATAAAATATGTATATGTATATATATATAAGCCCTTATAAAATATGTATATAAGCCCTTATAAAATATGTATATGTATATATATAAGCCCTTATAAAATATGTATATGTATATATATAAGCCCTTATAAAATATGTATATGTATATATATATAAGCCCTTATAAAATATGTATATGTATATATATAAGCCCATATAAAATATGTATATGTATATATATATAAGCCCTTATAAAATATGTATATAAGCCCTTATAAAATATGTATATGTATATATATAAGCCCTTATAAAATATGTATATGTATATATATATAAGCCCTTATAAAATATGTATATAAGCCCTTATAAAATATGTATATGTATATATATAAGCCCTTATAAAATATGTATATATATAAGCCCTTATAAAATGTACATGTATATATACATAAGCCCTTATAAAATATGTATATGTATATATATATAAGCCCTTATAAAATATGTATATAAGCCCTTATAAAATATGTATATGTATATATATAAGCCCTTATAAAATATGTATATGTATATATATAAGCCCTTATAAAATATGTATATGTATATATATATAAGCCCTTATAAAATATGTATATGTATATATATAAGCCCATATAAAATATGTATATGTATATATATATAAGCCCTTATAAAATATGTATATAAGCCCTTATAAAATATGTATATGTATATATATAAGCCCTTATAAAATATGTATATGTATATATATATAAGCCCTTATAAAATATGTATATAAGCCCTTATAAAATATGTATATGTATATATATAAGCCCTTATAAAATATGTATATGTATATATATAAGCCCTTATAAAATGTACATGTATATATACATAAGCCCTTATAAAATATGTATATGTATATATATATAAGCCCTTATAAAATATGTATATAAGCCCTTATAAAATATGTATATGTATATATATAAGCCCTTATAAAATATGTATATGTATATATATAAGCCCTTATAAAATATGTATATGTATATATATAAGCCCATATAAAATATGTATATGTATATATATATAAGCCCTTATAAAATATGTATATAAGCCCTTATAAAATATGTATATGTATATATATAAGCCCTTATAAAATATGTATATGTATATATATATAAGCCCTTATAAAATATGTATATAAGCCCTTATAAAATATGTATCTGTATATATATAAGCCCTTATAAAATATGTATATGTATATATATAAGCCCTTATAAAATGTACATGTATATATACATAAGCCCTTATAAAATATGTATATGTATATATATATAAGCCCTTATAAAATATGTATATAAGCCCTTATAAAATATGTATCTGTATATATATAAGCCCTTATAAAATATGTATATGTATATATATAAGCCCTTATAAAATGTACATGTATATATACATAAGCCCTTATAAAATATGTATATGTATATATATATAAGCCCTTATAAAATATGTATATAAGCCCTTATAAAATATGTATATGTATATATATATAAGCCCTTATAAAATATGTATATAAGCCCTTATAAAATATGTATATGTATATATATAAGCCCTTATAAAATATGTATATGTATATATATAAGCCCTTATAAAATGTACATGTATATATACATAAGCCCTTATAAAATATGTATATGTATATATATATAAGCCCTTATAAAATATGTATATAAGCCCTTATAAAATATGTATATGTATATATATAAGCCCTTATAAAATATGTATATGTATATATATAAGCCCTTATAAAATATGTATATGTATATATATATAAGCCCTTATAAAATATGTATATGTATATATATAAGCCCATATAAAATATGTATATGTATATATATATAAGCCCTTATAAAATATGTATATAAGCCCTTATAAAATATGTATATGTATATATATAAGCCCTTATAAAATATGTATATGTATATATATATAAGCCCTTATAAAATATGTATATAAGCCCTTATAAAATATGTATATGTATATATATAAGCCCTTATAAAATATGTATCTGTATATATATATAAGCCCTTATAAAATATATATATGTATATATATATAAACCCTTATAAAATATGTATATAAGCCCTTATAAAATATGTATATGTATATATATAAGCCCTTATAAAATATGTATATGTATATATATAAGCCCTTATAAAATGTACATGTATATATACATAAGCCCTTATAAAATATGTATATGTATATATATATAAGCCCTTATAAAATATGTATATGTATATATATAAGCCCTTATAAAATATGTATATGTATATATATAAGCCCTTATAAAATATGTAAATGTATATATATAAGCCCTTATAAAATATGTATATGTATATATATAAGCCCTTATAAAATGTACATGTATATATACATAAGCCCTTATAAAATATGTATATGTATATATATAAGCCCTTATAAAATATGTATATAAGCCCTTATAAAATATGTATCTGTATATATATATAAGCCCTTATAAAATATGTATATAAGCCCTTATAAAATATGTATATGTATATATATAAGCCCTTATAAAATATGTATATGTATATATATAAGCCCTTATAAAATGTACATGTATATATACATAAGCCCTTATAAAATATGTATATGTATATATATATAAGCCCTTATAAAATATGTATATAAGCCCTTATAAAATATGTATATGTATATATATAAGCCCTTATAAAATATGTATATGTATATATATAAGCCCTTATAAAATATGTATATGTATATATATATATAAGCCCTTATAAAATATGTATATGTATATATATATAAGCCCTTATAAAATATGTATATAAGCCCTTATAAAATATGTATATGTATATATATAAGCCCTTATAAAATATGTATATGTATATATATATAAGCCCTTATAAAATATGTATATAAGCCCTTATAAAATATGTATATGTATATATATAAGCCCTTATAAAATATGTATATGTATATATATATAAGCCCTTATAAAATATGTATATAAGCCCTTATAAAATATGTATATGTATATATATAAGCCCTTATAAAATATGTATATGTATATATATATAAGCCCTTATAAAATATGTATATAAGCCCTTATAAAATATGTATATGTATATATATAAGCCCTTATAAAATATGTATCTGTATATATATATAAGCCCTTATAATATATATATATGTATATATATATAAGCCCTTATAAAATATGTATATAAGCCCTTATAAAATATGTATATGTATATATATAAGCCCTTATAAAATATGTATATGTATATATATAAGCCCTTATAAAATGTACATGTATATATACATAAGCCCTTATAAAATATGTATATGTATATATATATAAGCCCTTATAAAATATGTATATGTATATATATAAGCCCTTATAAAATATGTATATGTATATATAAGCCCTTATAAAATATGTAAATGTATATATATAAGCCCTTATAAAATATGTATATGTATATATATAAGCCCTTATAAAATGTACATGTATATATACATAAGCCCTTATAAAATATGTATATGTATATATATAAGCCCTTATAAAATATGTATATAAGCCCTTATAAAATATGTATCTGTATATATATATAAGCCCTTATAAAATATGTATATAAGCCCTTATAAAATATGTATATGTATATATATAAGCCCTTATAAAATATGTATATGTATATATATAAGCCCTTATAAAATGTACATGTATATATACATAAGCCCTTATAAAATATGTATATGTATATATATATAAGCCCTTATAAAATATGTATATAAGCCCTTATAAAATATGTATATGTATATATATAAGCCCTTATAAAATATGTATATGTATATATATAAGCCCTTATAAAATATGTATATGTATATATATAAGCCCTTATAAAATATGTATATGTATATATATATAAGCCCTTATAAAATATGTATATAAGCCCTTATAAAATATGTATATGTATATATATAAGCCCTTATAAAATGTACATGTATATATACATAAGCCCTTATAAAATATGTATATGTATATATATATAAGCCCTTATAAAATATGTATATAAGTCCTTATAAAATATGTATCTGTATATATATAAGCCCTTATAAAATATGTATATGTATATATATAAGCCCTTATAAAATGTACATGTATATATACATAAGCCCTTATAAAATATGTATATGTATATATATATAAGCCCTTATAAAATATGTATATAAGCCCTTATAAAATATGTATATGTATATATATAAGCCCTTATAAAATATGTATATGTATATATATATAAGCCCTTATAAAATATGTATATAAGCCCTTATAAAATATGTATATGTATATATATAAGCCCTTATAAAATATGTATATGTATATATATAAGCCCTTATAAAATGTACATGTATATATACATAAGCCCTTATAAAATATGTATATGTATATATATATAAGCCCTTATAAAATATGTATATAAGCCCTTATAAAATATGTATATGTATATATATAAGCCCTTATAAAATATGTATATGTATATATATAAGCCCTTATAAAATATGTATATGTATATATATAAGCCCTTATAAAATGTACATGTATATATACATAAGCCCTTATAAAATATGTATATGTATATATATATAAGCCCTTATAAAATATGTATATAAGCCCTTATAAAATATGTATATGTATATATATAAGCCCTTATAAAATATGTATATGTATATATATAAGCCCTTATAAAATATGTATATGTATATATATATAAGCCCTTATAAAATATGTATATGTATATATATATAAGCCCTTATAAAATATGTATATAAGCCCTTATAAAATATGTATATGTATATATATAAGCCCTTATAAAATATGTATATGTATATATATATAAGCCCTTATAAAATATGTATATAAGCCCTTATAAAATATGTATATGTATATATATAAGCCCTTATAAAATATGTATCTGTATATATATATAAGCCCTTATAAAATATGCATATATACATAAGCCCTTATAAAATATGTATATGTATATATATATAAGCCCTTATAAAATATGTATATAAGCCCTTATAAAATATGTATATGTATATATATAAGCCCTTATAAAATATGTATATATACATAAGCCCTTATAAAATATGTATATGTATATATATATAAGCCCTTATAAAATATATATATAAGCCCTTATAAAATATGTATATGTATATATATAAGCCCTTATAAAATATGTATATGTATATATATAAGCCCTTATAAAATATGTATATGTATATATATATAAGCCCTTATAAAATATGTATATGTATATATATATATATAAGCCCTTATAAAATATGTATATGTATATATATAAGCCCTTATAAAATATGTATATATACATAAGCCCTTATAAAATATGTATATGTATATATATATATATATATATAAGCCCTTATAAAATTTTAGAAAATGTATTCAAGCTAGACAATGATAATGCTAATACTACAGATAAAAATACCTAAACTTTATTGAGCATTTAATACTTTTAATATGTACACGCACTGTTTTGAATATTTCACATGAAATAAAATGGATGTCAGCTGATCCTTTAAAAATCTAAGTCAAGGGCTTCCGTGGTGGCGCAGTGGTTGAGAGTTCGCCTGCCGATGCAGGGGACACGGGTTCGTGCCCCGGTCCGGGAAGATCCCACATGCCACGGAGCGGCTGGGCCCGTGAGCCATGGCCACTGAGCCTGAGCGTCCGGAGCCTGTGCTCCGCAACGGGAGAGACCACAACAGTGAGAGGCCCGCGTACCGCAAAAAAAAAAAAAACTAAGTCAAATGATTTTGCTTTCATACAAAACCCTCTAAAGGCTTCCCATCTCATCCAACCTGATTCACATGAATTGAAGCTGTGTTCCCTGTCCTTCTATGCCCACCTCCTACTATGAACCTCCTTACAAATACTGCTCTCCCTGTTCTCTCAAACATTCCTGACATCCTTCTGCCTCAGGACCTTTGCACTCTTCTTCCCTGTACCTGGAATGCTCTTCTCCTAGATCTCACAGCTTGCTTCTTGACATCTTTGCTCACAGTTCATCTTCTCAGTGAGGCCTTCTTTGAGTACCTATTCAAAATTGCAAATACTGCCCTCCCGCCCCCCACATCCTGGCACTTTTTAAACTTTTTTCCATATTATCTGTCATAGTCTGACATTCTCTATAGGTTTCATATATTTATTTAAAATGTTTCTTCCCTCCATTGGAATGTAGAATGAGATATTAATCTCTGGCTTCCTGCTATTTCCTCAGCATATACAACCATGCCTGGTGTGTGTGTGTGTTTCCATATATATGGAATGTATATATGCATACATATATATATATAAAATGAATTAACTAATTCAATTCTTATGATAACCTTTTAAGATAAACATTCTCATTTTGTAAATAAGGAAGTCGACACACAGAAAGGTTAAGTAATTAAACCAGGGTAATGATCATAAGAGACTACTATGAACAAGTATACACCAAAAAATTGGACAACCTAGAAGAAATGGAAAATTCCGAGAAGCATACAACCTAGCAACAATGAATCATGAAGAAATACAAAATCTGAAATGACAAATCACTAGTAAGGAGATCAAATCAATAATCAAAAACCTCACAACAAAGAAAATTCCAGTGCCATATGGCTTCACTGATGAATTCTACCAAACATTTAAAGAAGAATACATAACAAATCCTTCTCAAACTCCTCAAAAAACTGAAAAGGAGTGAACACTTCCAAACTAATTTTACAAGGCCAGCATTCCCCTGATGCAAAAACCAGGTAAGGACACTACAAGGAAAGAAAATTAGAGATCAATATCCCTGATGAACATAAATGCAAAAATCCTTAACAAGATATTAGCAACCAATATTCAACAGTACATGAAAAGGATCACACACCATGATTAATTGGGATTTATTCCAGGGTTCAACACATACAAATCAATCAATGTGATCCACCACATTAACAAAACGAAGAACAAATATCCCATTATTATCTCAATAAGTATAGAGAAAGCATTCAACAAAATTCAATATCCATTTATGATAAAAGGTCTCAACAAACTAGGTATAGAGAAAACATATCTCAACATAATAAAGGCCATAATGACAAGTCCACAACTAATATATGGAAAAAGCTAAAAGCTTCTCCTCTAGTATCAGAAACAAGACAACGATGTCTACTGTCACCACTTTTATCCAACATAGCATAGGAAGCCCTGGCCAAGAAATTAGGCAACATAAATAAATAAAAGGCAGTCAAATTGGAAAGGAAGAAATAACTATCTCTACATGCAGGTGGCATTATATTACAGAAAATCCTCAAGACTCCACCAAAAAACTATCAGAACAAATAAACTAATTTAGTAAAGTTGCAGGATACAAAATCAATATACAAAAATCAGTTGCATTTCTATATACTACCATCAAACAATCCACTTACGACTGCATGAAAAAAAAAAGAAATACCTAGGGATAAATAAGTAGGTAAAAAATCTGTACACTGAAAACTATAAGAGTTTAATAAAAGAAACTGAAGAATATACAAATAAATGGAAAGCTCTTTCATACTTATGGCTGGAAGAATTAATATTGTTAAAATGTCCATACTACCCAAAGCAATCTACAGATTCAATGTAATCCCTATCAAAGTTTCAATGACATTTTTTCACAGAAATAGAAACAACAATCCTAAAATTTTAAAACAAAAGACACTGAATAGCCAAAGCAATCTTGAGAAAGACGAACAAAACTGGAGGCATCACACTTCCTGCTTTCAAACTACATTACAAAGCTACAGTAATCAGGACAGTAGGGTACTGGCAGAAAAACAGACACACAGATCAATAGAACAGAATAGAGAGTCCAAAAATAAATCCACATGCACATGGTCAATTCATCTATGACAAAGGAGCCAAGTATATACAATGGGGAAACGATAGTCTCTTTAATTAAATGGTGTTGGGAAAACTGGACAGCCATATACAAAAGAATGAAACTGGATTCCTATCTTACACTGTATACAAAAATCAGCTCAAACTGGGAAAACACTAGAGCTTAAGACCTGAAAGCATAAAGCTTCCAGAAGAAAACAGGAGGTAAGCTCCTTGACATCTGTACTGGCAGTGATTATTTTGCATTTGACTTCAACTACGAAGGCAACAAAAGAAAAAATGAACAAGTGGGACTACATCAAGCTAAAAAACTTCTGCACAGGAAAGGAAACCATCAACAAAATGAAAAACAACTTTTGTAATGGGAGAAAATCACATATAAGAAGTTAAAATCCAAAATATATAAAGAACTCATACAATTCAATAGCCAAATAAACCCAAAAACAAAACAAACCCAAACAATCTAATTAAAAACTGAGCAGAGGAACTGAACAGACATTTTGCCAAAGGTATACAAATGACCGACAGGTTAATGAAAAGGAGCTTGACATTACAAATCATCAGGGGAATGCAAATCAAAACTACAATGAAATATCACCTTGCATCTGTGAGAATGCCTAGTATCAAAAAGACAACAGATAACAAGTGTTGGTGAGAACATAGGGAAAAGGGAACACTTGTGCACTGTTGGTGGGAATGTTAACTGGTACACCCACTATGGAAAACAGTATGGAGGGTCCTCAAAAAATTAAAAATATAACTACCATATAATCCAGCAATTCCACTTCTGGGAATATATCTAAAGGAAACAAAATCAATATTTTGAACAGGTACCTGCACCCCATGTTCATGAGAGCATTATTTACGATAGCTATAACATGGAAACAACCTAAGTGTCCAGTAGTAGATGAATGGATAAAGAAGATTATATATATATATATTTATACTTATATAAGCATACATATGTATGTATATATGAAAAAAAGAAAAAATATGTGGACAAAATAGCCGTTAAAAAGAAGGAAATCCTGCCATTGCTCACAACATGGATGGAGCTTGAGGGCATTACGCTAAGTGAAATAAGTCAGTCAGAGAAAGCCAAACGATCTCTTGTAGGATCTCTCTTATATGTGGAGTCTAAAAAAAAAAAAGAACTGAGAGAGACAACAGGTGATTGCCAGAAGTGGTGGGGAGTGAATTGAGTGAAGATGATCAAAAGCTATAAACGGGCTTCCCTGGTGGCACAGTGGTTGAGAGTCCACCTGCCCATGCTAGGGGACACGGGTTCATGCCCCGGTCCGGGAAGATCCCACATGCCGCGGAGCGGCTGGGCCCGTGAACCATGGCCGCTGAGCCTGCGCACCCGGAGCCTGTGCTCCTCAACGGGAGAGGCCACAACAGTGAGAGGCCTGCGTTCAGCAAAAAAAAAAGCTAAGCTATAAACTTCCATTTATAACATAAATAATTTCTGGTACGTAATATACAGCATTGTGACTATAGTTAACAATACTGTACTGTATATTTGAAAGTTGCTAAGAGACTACATCTTTAAAGTTCTTATCATAAGAAAAGAGAAAACTTGTAACTATTTGAAGCAATGGATACTAACTAAACTGATCGTGGTAATCTTTCTGCAATATATACATATGTCAAATCATTCACGTTCTGCACCTTAAACTAATATAATGATATATGTCAGTTCTATCTCAATAAAACTGGAAAAAATTTAAAATTAAAAAAAAATGTTTAAATAATCCAGATTAATAACAAAAAGATTTGATCAGTTTAGACATCCATTTGTAGTTCATAAGAATATCCATTTTTCCATGCCCTCACCATCATGTGAATTTTTGGATTTTTTCATCAGCTTTACTCTTCTGGAGACTGAAAATAGTCTGTGAGATGGGACACTTTTATATATTCAATGGTAATCAATTTCAATAAATCACTTCCCCAATCAATTCCTTCAGTTTAGAAAGCCCTTCTCTGTCCAACAATGCCTAGTCATCCTTGAAGATTTGCTTTGTCTGTGTCGTCTTCATGCATATATTCCTCCAGCAAATTCTCTCTCTCATTTCTCACTATAAACCTACTTTCCTATGGTTTTATAGTTTAGTGATTTTTGCAGATATTAGTTTACATGGCTCTCTCCACTTCTAAACTGTTTATTTAGGGGAGGGGCTATATCTTACTCCAAAACAGATTCATTCACTCGTTCATTCATTAATTCACCCAACCCACAGGGATTCATTGAGTGTTTACTAGGGCCAGTCACCTTTTGGGGTCCTAGGGATCCAGAAAAGAACCAGACAAACCAAGTGTAGAGGTGAAAAACACATAACACAACAATAGCTGACATTAGGTACTGATGAATGCTAGGACGGAACAGAATGTAACTGGGATGGAGAGAGCTTGGACGGAGGAGAGTTAAAAGACCCCTCTGATATGAGTCTGTAAGCTGGGAGCTGAGTGATGAAAAAAGGCAGCATGAGAAGTTCTTGGTGACAGCATCCTTGACAGAGGGCACATCTGTGCAGAGGTCCTGGGAAGGAAATGGTCTCAGTATGTTAAGCGAATAAATAATTTCAGCAAGACGAAAGGGAAATCACTGAGCATGAGATGCGCGTGAAACAAGGATCCAAGACATAGGAAAGCACCAGAGCATCCGAGTCAAGGACATCAAACTTCTTTGGTCAAGATCCAGATGATAAATATTTTCGGCTTTGCAGGCCATACTATCTCTGCCACATCTACTCAAGTCTGTCCTCGTAGCATAAAAGCAGCCATAGGGAATATGTAAATTAATAAACATGGCTGTGTTCCAATCAAACTTTACTTATAAAAACAAGCAGCTGGGGCTTCCCTGGTGGCGCGGCGGTTGAGAGTCCGCCTGCCGATGCAGGGGACACGGGTTCGTGCCCCGGTCCGGGAGGATCCCACGTGCCGTGGAGCGGCTGGGCCCGTGAGCCATGGCCACTGAGCCTGCGCGTCCGGAGCCTGTGCTCCGCAATGGGAGAGGCCACAACAGTGAGAGGCCCGCGTACCGCAAAAACAAACAACAAGCAGCTGGTTGGATTTGGCTCACAGGCCATAGTCTATGACCTTGATCTAAGTCTTACAGGCTCTAAGGGCGTGCTTAAATACTATTCTAATTTTGATCGTGGCAGGGAGGTAAAAATAATAAATTATGATTATCAATGGGAAGCCACTGGAGAACTTTTCTTTTAAAAACGAGGGATAAGATCCCCTGTCGGTGGGGTCTCTGGGTCTAGCATGTTACCGGCACTTAAAAATGGATTGCTAAATAGCAGAGACCATTCTAAAAGAAAAGGAAACTATTTTAAAATCCTCTCTCCTAGAATGTCTAGCTCAGAGGTAGTAGGCACTGGAGGGGAAAAAAAGATGGTGCCATCATGGGGAAAAAAACCTTTCATATTTGCTGTTTCCGTACATCTACTAACCTGTTTTTTTCAGAACTGTGCAATGGGAGGCATTGGATCAAAAAACTGACTGTTGGTTATAAGCCAAGCAATCAACTAGAACATAACAGCTGAATGGAATGCACAGACACGTGAGAGAGACAATTTTCAATTTTAGGTACCTGAGGACCCATTACAGACATTGATGCTTCTGTATCAGGCAGACCGACTGCCAGCATCACTCATTAAGAAATCATTTCCTTACATTTTCTTTTTGTAACGGCTGTAGTGGGAAACTGGATTTCTATAGCAAAATGAAACGATAGTCCCTTCCATTTCCCAGAGCTCTTTATTGGGATTGAAAATTTAACGAGCTTGCGTACAAATCATCCGCACAGCTCTTAACCCCGGAATCAGATGGTGAAGTCTCCTTCTCTTACGTAGGTCTTCCTAGAGTGTTCGGTTCAACTCCTGTGTCAGCAGTTTGCCTCTGTTTGTTGTGTATAAGCTTTTGTGCCATATTTTCAACAGTGGAAAATCTGAAGATTTTGAGCCCATTTCCCACTACGATATAACTGGATAATGTCCCAATTTCAAAACTATTACAAAAATGCCAAAGACCTATACACTTATCTCTACCCCTGTCCACCCAGCAAGGATTCTGGGAAAAGGGGATTAAAAATTAAATTAAATTTCACTACACAAATGAAAACATTTGGGTGGTTCCTTGCCTCTAGTTAAATTTCTTAAAATACAATTGCATAACCTACTTCTAGATCTCAAGATCTGGAACATTAAACAAGGAGATAATGACCTGATTACTGGGTTAAAACTAAGCACCTCATTCATCTGGCACGTGATCCAGCACCAGGCAGCAGCCCTCACCACACCTACAGGGGAATTTGGCCATGGCATCCGAACCCAGTCACTTTGACAGGGCACTGGGAAGGTTACTGGAGAAACACAGTGGAACTGGTTGAATTGGAAGACAGATTTAGCCAGCGTACATATCCGGTCTTGGATGCTAAAACCCGATCACCACAAACTGATATGGGGCTTTGGGTCTGTTAGCCAGAATTTCCCAGGTGTGAAAAACTGACTCATATATAAATCAAGCCTCTTTGGCAACAGTTTTAGCTTCTTGGAAGTGAGAAATCAGAAAAGATCATTGCTTCGAAGTTCAGAGGTGAAGACTGGAGAGCCTGTGACACAGGAAAGAAAACAGGACTTCTTGTTTCATCATTTAATTGTCTACCAATGGATTTTTACTGATGACCCAGTGTGCCTGAAGTTCCTCCTTCACGTATATAAAGACTGTATTTTTTTTTTTGCGGTAGGCGGGCCTCCACTGTTGTGGCCTCTCCCGTTGCGGAGCACAGGCTCCGGACACGCAGGCTCAGCGGCCACGGCTCACGGGCCCAGCCGCTCCGCGGCATGTGGGGTCTTCCCGGACCGGGGCACGAACCCGCGTCCCCTGCATCGGCAGGCGGACTCTCCACCACTGCGCCACCAGGGCAGCCCCTATAAAGACTTTTGAAAGCTCAAGGAATTGCTAATTGAGTGGCACGGGCGTGTCCTTTAAATTCCTTGCCACACTGTGCTCTCAGCCTGACCCTACAATTGCTCTGTTGACTACCTGTGGCTCCCCTCTCTTCTCAGATACCCTTATGTGCCTGAGATGTGAATGGGAAAATGTCACTTTTATTCAATCGAAGTTGAGAAATTCCACATGAGCCCTCCTCCAAGTCTGTAATTGGATTATCATTTATTTGAGACCATTCCCTTCCTGATGCACTGACTTCCCAATGGCTTTATGTCCCAACCCAGGCAGACGTGGAGAGTCAACTGTAGTGCTGAGCAGGGGTAGAGGGCTACCAAAGGCACAGGCTAACAAGCTGGGCTCTCAGAGGGCGGGAACTCCATAGCAGACAACATGCACCGCGATTCTCAAGACAAAGGGCCAATCAGCTGAGGACAGCTTTATTCATTAGGAACTGCTTCCGGTTCAAAAGCCCCCATCACCTTTGGAAAAAGAGGGGGAACGGTGGCAACACAGTGAGAATACCCAAAGCACGGGGAAATGTGTATAGACGGTATTTCTACTATATAGATACTCTTCAAAACAAACTCTTACTAACACCCATAATATATATCAACTACTGAATACTATCGGCCGCAGTTTCACCTGCAGGTCCCTCTCTTTACCTGGGGAGGGAGAGTGTAGACTGGAGGCAGTGTTTCAAAGTCTCCACCCCACCAACCATCCTGCGAGACAGGGGAGTGAGCAGAATTGCAATTCCCAAGTCCATCTAACGTTCTCTGGTGTTGGAGGTTTGCTGGCCCCTTCACCAAAAGGGAAGAGAAGGAAAGTACATGGCTACCAGCTCTGATCCAAGTTTTCCATCCAACAGACTGTTTTCACTCTTCCCCACCCCTCAGGTTGCATACTATCATGGATCTAAAAGTCTGGTTATAGGAAAAACCCATTTAAATCTTTACTGGTAACCACCGTCTGTCTGCCCAGGACAGAACTTCACATATTAACTGTAAAATGTTCTGCACCCAGTTCCAACATCTGGGACTTCTTTTCCCCCAGTAGTCTGACACCTGCAGGATATCCTACAAATCAACTCAGTTCTGATACTATGGAAGATAGCATCATATTCCAGGTCAAGGGCTCAGTCCCATGAGACTGCACCCCCCGACTGCACTTCAGATGCCAACTGCTTGTCCAGGTTGTCACCTGTGCTTCTGACCTACTGGCTATAGACTGGAGGTCCCAGCAGCCCCCTGCTTGGGTTGGATTATTTTGCTGGAGTGGCTCACAGAACTCAGGAACATTGACTAATTAGATGACTGTTGTTTTCTTTTCTTTTCTTTTTATAAAAGAATATAACTCAGGAATGGCCAGAGGGAAGATATGTATACATCACAGGTACGGGGAAAGGGAGATGCTCTTGGAGCACGCCGCTCTCCCCAATTCTCCCAAGTGTTCACCAACCCAGAAGTTCTCCAAACCCCATCCTTTGGGGATTTTACGGAGGCTGCAGTAAGTAGGCACGAATAAATAAATCATTGCTCAATGCTGACTGACCCAGAGGTCAGGGGTGGAAATAGAAGTTGTAACTCTAATCACAAGCCTGGCTCCCGGCAACCTCTCCCAGAGGCCCAAAAGGTACTTCATTAACATAACAAAAGACACCTTTACAGCTCTCCTAGTTTAGGAAATTCCAAGGGTTTTAGCAGCTCCACGCCAGAAATGGAACGAAGATCAGATACATATTTCTTATTATAAATCACAATGTTACAACTGTCCTGCAAACCATTACTCATAGGCCATGAGTAATCTTTCTAAAACATAAATCCAGCAGCATCACACCCCTGCCCTAAAACTCACTGAAGCTCACACCCCAATTCCTTAAAAAACAAGGTCAAACATACAGGATCCTCTAAGATTTCACCTCTACCCACCTCTCCAGAGTTAGCTCTTGCTTTCCCTCTAAGCCACACTACAGCCTCTACTTACAGTTTCCCCAAATGCATGACTATTTCACCTTCTGTTCACCCTCCTGCCTTGACTTAGACAGAAATTTTTGCTAAGGGGAGCCTAGGATGGAAGGTGACAGTTCTCCTTTAATGAGCATTTACCATTTGTCAGAGAATGTGTGAGGTGCTCTCTATACTCTCATTTATACAATTCTAGTTTTATTTCCGATGCAATTTCTTCTGTCAGCACTGTGCAAATAGGCCAATAGATATAAGAACACTTAATTTTTTTTTTTTTTTTTTTTTTTTTGCTGCACTGGGTCTTTGTTGCTGCACGCGGGCTTTCTCTAGTTGCGGCGAGCGGAGGATACTGTTTGTTTCGGTGCGCGGGCTTCTCACTGCGGTGGCTTCTCCTGTTGCGGAGCACGGGCTCTAGGCACGTGGGCTTCAGTAGTTGTGGCTCGCGGGCTCTAGAGCGCAGGGTCAGTAGCTGTGGCGCACGGGCTTCGTTGCTCCGCAGCATGTGGGATCTTCCCGGACCAGGGCTCAAACCTGTGTCCCCTGCATCGGCAGGCGGATTCTTAACCACTGCGCCACCAGGGAAGTCCCAGAACACTTAATTATTAAGTTTCAAGAAAAAGGAGGAAGACGAGAAGTGTTTCTGTGCAAAGCAAGTTTTAAAGGCTTTACTGATGTATAACTGATACATAATGAACTGCACACATTTGAAGGGTGCAATTTGATGAGCTTTGACATATAGACACACACATGCTTGAAACCATAACCATAATCAAGAAAGTGAACACGTACATCACCCTCCAAATTTCCTTGTGCTCCTTTGTCATTCTTCAGCACCACCCCCAGCCTACAACTGATCTGCTTTCTGTTACTATAGATTAATTTGGATATTAAAAAGGATTCGAGGGCTTCCCTGGTGGCGCAGTGGTTGAGAGTCCGCCGGCCGGTGCAAGGGACGCGGGTTCGTGTCCCGGTCCGGGAGGATCCCACGTGCCGCGGAGCGGCTGGGCCCATGAGCCATGGCCGCTGAGCCTGCGCGTCTGGAGGCTGTGGTCCGCAACGGGAGAGGCCACAACAGTGAGAGGCCTGCACACCGCAAAAAAAAAAAAAAAAAAAAGAATTCGATATAAATGGAATCATACCTATACACTCTTTTTTGATCTGCATTCTTTCACTCAGAGTAATTACTTAGGATTTATCCATGCTGTCGGACGTATCAATACTCTGATGCTTTTTACTGTACAGTAGTATTCCATTTTATGAAGAGACTGTAATTTGCATATCCATTCACCTATTGATGGGTGCTTGGATTGTTTCCAGTTTTGGACTATTAAAAATAAATCTACAGGGCTTCCCTGGTGGCACAGTGGTTAAGAATGCGCCTGCCAAGCAGGGGACACGGGTTCGAGCCCTGGTCCGGGAAGATCCCACATGCCGTGGAGCAACTAAGCCTGTGCACCACAGCTACTGAGCCCACACGCCACAACTACTGAAGCCTGTGCGCCTAGAGGCTGTGCTCCGCAGCAAGAGAAGCCACTGCAATGAGAAGCCCACGCACTGCAAGGAAGAGTAGCCACAACTAGAGAGAGCCTGCACACAGCCAAAAATAAAAATAGATTAAAAAATAAATCTTTCTACAAAAATAATAAATAAATCTACAAAAAAAATTGATGTGCAAGTCTGTGTATGGACATATTCTTTCATATCTCACGGGTAAAGACAGAGGACGAATGGCTAGAGCAGTACGGTAGGTGCACGCCTTTCATTTTAAGAACCTGCCAAACTATTTTTCAAAGTGCCTATACTATCTTTGACATTTCCACCAGCAGAGTATGAGAGCACCCACTGTCCCACATCCTCACCAGCACCTGGTATCATCAGTCTTTTAAATGCTGTGCTAAACAATTTAGAGAACTCATTTGCTCTTAAACAAACATAGAAGAAGGAATAATTATACCCACTGTGCAGATGAAAAACCCTAGGACCAAAACGGTTAAATGACGCACCCCAAATGTGCAAATTCCAAAATGTGATTCGATTCAGAGCACCATAAGATGAGGGGGTAGGGAGGAACGGTCTTCTAGGACCAGAGGGCAACTGGGACCTGAAAGAAATGCTCGTGAGACCAGGACGTGTTATGAACTACAGTACAGGGATCTCCAGCCCCCAAGGCTGGATTTGGCAGCATCAGTAAACTATGTTTCATTGTGATTTCCTGCGCTTTGAGAAGAGTTGCTGGTGAAGATGATGGGTGGTCTCTGATGGTCTTAGAAACGCCGAAGAACAGAGATTTGTCTCATTATCCTGATAGCAGTTGTAAAGGTGAGGTCTGGGTCCTGGTGACTAGGTCTTTTGGTGGCTGACGTCTCAAAATGAAAGTCATCTAATGGGAAAACTGGGGTCCAGGGAGCACACTATGGGGGGCAGATTCAACACTCTTGCTAAGTCTTCTTTTTAGCAGAAATATTTTTCTTGAGTACGTCTCTGTTCAGACCTTGAATGGTTGGAGCCTTGAATGGTTTTAATGTAGCAACTTATTTCCTTATTAGTTCTAGCTCAATTCAGTTTTACACGGGCTCTTGGGTTTTACCTGTTGAACTACCTTTTCTGGTTAAAGGAGAGGACTGAGATGGTGAAGGCTGCAGTTATCCTAGGTGACAGCACTTGAAATTAGCCAATGCCTCGTGAAGGGAGCAAAGAGGACTGTACTATTCCAAGCCATTGGCTGATACCAGATGTGCAAACAGCTGGCTTCAGAGGGCTGTATGGAGAGAAGCTCAGCTATCACCAAGGTCACAGCAGGAAGCAGAAAAGAGATGATTTCACAAGATTTTGATAAAAATTTGAACAGACAAAATTAAATAGCAGAAGTAATGCCTCAACCACCAGTATGCACGGGTAGACAAACGGCCTCAGCATCGCCTATGCCCTGGGACGTTTCTCTCCACTGTGTTTAGATGCAAGGTGAAGGTCTTAGTAAGCATTCCAGAAGGGAAAAGAAGAATTTTTATTTTAAAAAATGTTTGTGTACTTATACGTCTAGAGGTAGAGCCATCAGACTGTTGACGATGACTGTCTCTAGAGGATGGGATAATAGGAGTCCTTTCTTTCCTCACTTAGTTGCTGTTTGAAAAAAGATTAAATAGTGGGCAACGTTACTTGCAAAACCCACAAAATAGAAAAAAAAAAAAAAACCCGTATCTCTGATTTCAGCAATAAAGCAAAGTAACACAAAAAGGAAGATAAGACATAGCCTGTTCGCGTATTCTTTTAATGTTCAAAACAGCTTTCGGACCTGCTTTATCTTTTCTAGTCCTTCAGGCTTTCTTCGAGGCAATGCCATCCTTTCATCCATCTACAACAAGAGCTACTTAACTAGTTCTCTAGTTGCTTCACCTCGGGCTCATCCTCCATCCTCAAGTACCATCCCTGGGATTCACTGTCCAAGATACCCTATGCTCACATTCCTCCCACACTTGGAAACTTTTGTTGGATCTCCATAGCTTCAAAGAGAAAGTCCAAATACAGCTACTCTTCCACTGCATCATTATCTCTGACTCCAGACCCCCAAAACCAGAGAGGGGGCGGGACTGCACCACAGGGAAGACCACGCATAATTCAACATATGCATAAGGGGATGTTTCATCCTAAGAAAGAACAGCGGGTGTTTCGGCTTACACGCTCCAGTATTTCAAATTAACTCGGCCCACCCCTTAGGAAAGAGGCAATTCTTGCCAAAAGTTTGATGTGGGAATGAAATGTGGGGTTCACGTTGTTTCAAAATTTGCCCATAGAATGAGGTTTTCTTAGAAACCTCTCAGGTTTGCAAGAGTCAAAATCACCTAAGCACAATGGCGTCTCCTCAGTCCACGTACTGTATGTTGAAAACAGCATCCCCCTAATTTTTCACGTGCGATAGAATTTCTTAATGGATTGTCTTAGCGCTTCCTCTGCCTGTTCACTTCCGGTCCCTTGCTGCATTTTCCATGAAGCTTAAGTGGAGGTCCCTTTCTCTGTGTGTCCATACTGCATTCTTTGTGTGACAAGTGCAGCTTATCTCACACCAGGTGATATTTCTTTGAAGGCCTGTGTGGACCACTAGCTTTCAGTTCCTGTCTGGCAAGGATGGTGCCTTCTCTACACCTACATTACAGCCCTTCCCAGAGCCCTAGGGGCACAGTAGGTGTTGCACAATTGTTAGTTCAATTGCTAAAAGGTCAGGAGAAAATTTTAATCAAATGAATTAGTGCAGAAGCATTACCAATATATTACTTCCAAAGAGAACTAGGTCTTTTCCTTCCTGTACGTCTTTGGGCCATTAAAAAAAAAAAAAAAAAAAAAGATGTGTGATCAGAGACAGAATAAAGCCTAATTCAAACACACCCCATTTCTCTGACTATTCTTTACCTGTAAGCAGATTAATCTTAACAGAAGCTGTTCAAGGACTTCAGTACGGTGACAACACACAGCTGCATGGGAAGAGATACCGAGGGTCATTCATTGAAACCCAACTCTACCTCAGAAATGGCACGTGGATTTCACATTCCTTTCAGTTCTGATTTATTAGTAGCGCTTGCCAAGAAAGACTATGATTTCGAGCCCACACCGGGGTTCAGGGGAAGCTTGCCGTTAGTCATTAGTGATGTCTGCCTCAGGCACGGATTAGGGAAGGTTTCCCTCCCTACCAAATAGTTCTGATCCTTAATATGAGTCCTAGGCTTGTTCTGCTTTGTGTTTAGATTCTGGGGAGCTACTGCTATAACTGGAAGATCAAAAGATCTCGGCATATAGTCCCAGCCCTTCAAGAAATACTCTGGGGGACACTCCTACCCGCCTGCCCTCTTGCTATGTCTGGTTCCAGGGCCAAGTGCCTTGGTTCTGGCTTTTCAGGTCTCTGGTCCAAACTCTGAAGTTGACACTTTATTCAGACCTTTTGACTCTAGACTTTGTCTTCGACCATGGATAGTATCCTTCTGACCTCTTGGTTTCTTGTGGATCTTCCAGTTGTTTGGGATGAGTATTAATTTACCCCCAAAGTCTTTTAAATTAGAAATCAGGAAATATTTAGCGAATGTCTTTTGTGGATTAGAAAGAAGATAGTTAGGCAGTTTTAAAAAGCAACCTTGGTTTCCACTGGTGTTTTGCCAGCATGCTTGTTTAAAAAATCTAGAGTTTTATGCCCATCCTATCCTTACTGAGCCAGTTGGGGAGGGTGGACATGCGATATTTTTTTAAAACAAATTTCTCCGGGGATTACCACAGACACAATTTGGAACCACTGAGTTAAAAACGCTGAGCTGGTGCAGAGATCGCCAACAATGGCCCTAATTCTGTCATTTAGTGGAATACGCTTCAGGGAAAACCAAAGAATCCTGTTATTTAAGTACTGAAATCCACCCTGGTTCTGTTCTGATATGTGCACCAGAGAGGTTTGTGGGTCACGTTACAGAAAACATAACTCTTTTCCTTCAAGGCTCTTTTCCCAGCATTTTTCTGTGACCAGAAAATGCCTCAATTCTTTTCTTTCTCCTCTTCTCACCAACCCATTCCCCGCCGCATCCAAGCAAACACACGTGCACAGAGGGAAAGACTTCTGAGACCCTCTGATCCTTTCCCTTTTATACAAAGGTCTACTTTGCTTTTGTAGAAATGGTACAAAGCTTGTCTCCCTGTCCCTGTGTAAGAAATGATATATTGGCTTACCCAGAAAGTCCTCCAGACAACAACAGGCTCAAAACAATTGAATAAATACAGTATCTATAGGGATTCCCAGATTGGAGCAGCATAACCTGTATCCTCCCTGCCTGGCTTCATGGAAAGCTCTTTGTAAAGATACACCCACGAGTCAAGCCTTTGTTTTCCATGAAAACAATCCAGTCCTCCAACAGACTGTGCCAGTATATAGCAATAGCATATTATAGCACTTCACCACACACGCAAGCTCTTGCTGTGCTGTCATTCTACCATTTGCAGTGCCTCCTTGAATCATTTCAGTCACATAAATATAATTCCTAAGATAAGGAATCGTTATTTTTTGCCTAGAGTTTCCCTCTTCCATCCCTGGCCACGTCCAAGATCATCATTTCAGAAGTCACAGGGTTAGCAATGATAAAACAAGATAACAGTAATATCCTCTTGCATCCTCCATAACAAAAGCAAAAATAAACTTCTTGAGGGTTGATGTTTTACAAGACAATAGGAACATTTCTCATACCTTATGCTGTGTTAATGAACTCAACTGAAGAGAAATTTCACAAAGAAATACTCATATAATCAAAACAAATTCAATGTCCTGAAACAGTAAAGAGATATTACTGAACTCACTGCTTAATTTTTCTTTTTTTGTGTGTCTTGTAACAATGGAATTCTTCCAGTTGAAACACTTCAACTCTTAAATCTAAACAAAAACGGAAGGGCTATGATTTTGTATGTATTAGGTTAGCAATAATGCCTTTTGCTGTGATATCTTTTTGCATTTTGCATTTTGCAATTTGCTGCTTTCCACAATTTAAATTCCATGGTTTCACCAGTCCCTCCCATCAGGAAACTTACACAAGCCTCTTAGATAGCCTCATCCACCAGAGGGCAGACAGCAGAAGCAAGAAGAACTATAATCCTGCAGCCTGTGGAACAAAAACCACATTCACAGAAAGATAGACAAGATGAAAAGGCAGAGGGCTATGTACCAGATGAAGGAACAAGATAAAACCCCAGAAAAACAACTAAATGAAGTGGAGATAGGCAACCTTCCAGGAAAAGAATTCAGAATAATGATAGTGAAAATGATACAGGACCTCGGAAAAAGAATGGAGGCAAAGATTGAGAAGACGCAAGAAATGTTTAACAAAGACCTAGAAGAATTAAAGAACAAACAAACAGAGATGAACAATACAAAAACTGAAATGAAAACTATACTAGAAGGAATCAATACCAGAATAAGTGAGGCAGAAGAATGGATAAGTGACCTGGAAGACAGAATAGTGAAATTCACTGCTGCAGAACAGACTAAAGAAAAAAGAATGAAAAGAAATGAAGACAGCCTAAGAGACCTCTGGGACAACATTAAACACAACAACATTCGCATTACAGGGGTCCCAGAAGGAGAAGAGAGAGAGAGAAAGGACCAGAGAAAATATTTGAAGAGATAATAGTCGAAAACTTCCATAACATGGGAAAGGAAATAGCCACCCAAGTTCAGTAACCACAGTGAGCCCCATATAGGCTAAACCCAAGGGGAAACACGCTGAGACCCACAGTAATCCAATTGGCAAAAATTAAAGACAAAGAAAAATTATTGAAAGCAGCAAGGGAAAAATGACAAATAACATACAAGGGAACTCCCATAAGGTTAACAGCTGATTTCTCAGCAGAAACTCTGTAAGCCAGAAGGGAGTGGCATGATATACTTAAAGCGATGAAAGGGAAGAACCTACAACCAAGATTAATCTACCCAGCAAGGATCTCATTCAGATTCGATGGAGAAATCAAAAGTTTTACAGACAACAAAAGCTAAGAGAATTCAGCACCACCAAATCAGCTCTACAACAAATGCTAAAGGAACGTCTCTAAGTGGGAAACACAAGAAAAGGACCTACAAAAACAAACCCAAAACAATTAAGAAAATGGTAATAGGAACATACATATCAATAATTACCTTAAACGTGCATGGATTAAATGCTCCAACCAAAACACACAGGCTTGCAGAATGGATACAAAAACAAGACCCATATATATGCTGTCTACAAGAGACCCACTTCAGACCTAGGGACACATACAGACTGAAAGTGAGGGGACAGTAAAAGATATTCCATGCAAATGGAAATCAAAAGAAAGCTGGAGTAGCAATACTCATATCAGATAAAATAGACTTTAAAATAAAGAATGTTACAAGAGACAAGGAAGGACACTACATAATGATCAAGGGAGCAATCCAATAAGAAGATATAACAATTATAAATATATATACACCCAACAGAGGAGCACCTCAATACACAAGGCAACTGCTAACAGCTATAAAAGAGGAAATTGACACTAACACAATAATAGTGGGGGACTTTAACACCTCACTTACAGCAATGGACAGATCATCCAAAATGAAAATAAATAAGGAAACAGAAGATTTAAATGACACAACAGACCAGATAGATTTAATTGATATTTATAGGACACTCCATCCAAAAACAGGAGATTACACTTTCTTCTCAAGTGCACATGGAACATTCTCCAGGATAGATCACCTCTTGGGTCACAAATCAAGCCTCAGTAAATTGAAGAAAATCGAAATCATAGCAAGCATCTTTTCTGACCACAACGCTATGAGATTAGAAATGAATTACAGCGTAAAAAATGTAAAAAACACAAACACATGGAGGCTAAACAATACGTTGCTAAATAACCAAGAGATCACTGAAGAAATCAAAGAGGAAATCAAAAAATACATAGAAACAAATGACAATGAAAACACGACAATCCAAAACCTATGGGATGCAGCAAAAGCAGTTCTAAGAGGGAAGTTTATAGCTATACAAGCCTACCTCAATAACCAAGAAAAGTCTCAAATAAACCATCTAATGTTATACCTAAAGAACTAGAGAAAGAAGAACAAACAAAACCCAAAGTTAGCAGAAGGAAAGAAATCATAAAGATCAGAGTAGAAATAAATGAAATAGAAACAAAGAAAACAATAGCAAAGATCACTACAACTAAAAGCTGGTTCTTTGAGAAGATAAACAAAATTGATAAACCATTAGCCCAACTCATCAAGAAAAAGAGGGAGGGGACTCAAACCAATAGAATTAGAAAAGAAAAAGGAGAAGTAACAACTGACACTGCAGAAATACAAAGCATCCTAAGAGACTACTAAAAGCAACTCTATGCCAATAAAATGGACAACCTGGAAGAAATGGACAAATTCATAGAAAGGTATAACCTTCCAAGACTGAACCAAGAAGAAAGAGAAAATATGAACAGACCAGTCACAAGTAATGAAATTGAAACTGTGATTAAACACCTTCCAACAAACAAAAGTCCAGGACCAGATGGCTTCACAGGTGAATTCTATCAAACATTTAGAGAAGAGCTAACACCCATCCTTCTCAAACTCTTCCAAAAATTTGCAGAGGAAGGAACACTCCCAAACTCATTCTATGAGGCCACCATCACCCTGATACCAAAACCAGACAAAGATACTACAAAAAAAGAAAATTACAGACCAGTATCACTCATGAATATAGATGCAAAAATCCTCAACAAAATACTAGCAAACAGAATCCAACAACACATTGAAAGGATGATCAAGTGGGATTTATCCCAGGGATGCAAGGATTCTTCAATATACGCAAATCAATCAATGTGATACACCATATTAACAAACTGAAGAAGAAAAACCATATGATCATCTCAATAGATGCAGAAAAAGCTTCTGACAAAGTTCAACACCCATTTATGATAAAAACTCTCCAGAAAGTGGGCATAGAGGGAACCTACCTCAACATAATAAAGGCCATATATGACAAACCCACAGCCAACATCATTCTCAATGGTGAAAAACTGAAAGCATTTCCTCTAAGATCAGGAACAAGACAAGGGTGTCCACTCTCACCACTATTATTCAACATAGTTTCGGAAGTCATGTCAATCAGAGAAGAAAAAGAAATAAAAGGAATACAAATTGGAAAAGAAGAAGTAAAACTGTCACTGTTTGCAGATGACATGATACTATACATAGAGAATCCTAAAGAAGCCACCAGAAAACTACTAGAGCTAATCAATGAATTTGGTAAAGTTGCAGGATACAAAATTAATGCACAGAAATCTCTTGCATTCCTATACATTAATGATGAAAAATCTGAAAGAGAAATTAAGAAAACACTCCCATTTACCATTGCAACAAAAAGAATAAAATACCTAGGAATAAACCTACCTAGGGAGACAAAAGACCTGAATGCAGAAAACTATAAGACACTGATGAAAGAAATTAAAGGTGATACCAACAGATGGAGAGATATACCATGTTCTTAGATTGGAAGAATCAACATTGTGAAAATGACTATACTACCCACAGCAATCTACAGATTCAGGGCAATCCCTACCAAATTACCAATGGCATTTTTTACAGAACTAGAACAAAAAATCTTAAAATTTGTATGGAGACACAAAAGACCCCAAATAGCCAAAGCAGTCTTGAGGGAAAAAAACGGACCTGGAGGAATCAGACTTTCTGACTTCAGACTATACTACAAAGCTACAGTAATCAAGACAATATGGTACTAGCACAATAACAAACACATAGATCAATGGAACAAGATAGAAGGACCCGAGATAAACCCACGCACCTACGGTCAAGTAATCTATGACAAAGGACGGAAGGATATGCAATGGAGAAAAGACAGTCTCTTCAATACGTGGTGCTGGGAAAACTCGACAGCTACATGTAAAAGAATGAAATTAGAACACTCCCTAACACCATACACAAAAATAAACTCAAAATGGATTCGAGACCTAAATGTAAGACCAGACACTATAAAACTCTTAGAGGAAAACATAGGAAGAACACTCTTTGACATAAATCACTGCAAGATCTTTTTTGATCCAGCTCCTAGAGTAATGGAAATAAAAACAAAAATAAACAAATGGGACCTAATGAAACTTCAAAGCTTTTGCACAGCAAAGCTGTGCAAATAAACAAGACGAACAGACAACCCTCAGAATGGGAGAAAATATTTGCGAACGAGTCAATGGACAAAGGATTAATCTCCAAAATATATAAACAGCTCATGCAGCTCAATATTAAAGAAACAAACAACCCAATCTAAAAATGGGCAGGAGACCTAAATAGACATTTCTCCAAAGAAGACATACAGATGGCCAAGAAGCACATGAAAAGCTCCTCAACATCACTAATTATTAGAGAAATGCAAATCAAAACTACAATGGGGCTTCCCTGGTGGCGCAGTGGTTGAACGTCCACCTGACGATGCATGGGAAACGGGTTTGTGCCCCGGTCCGGGAAGATCCCACATGCCGCAGAGCGGCTGGGCCCGTGAGCCATGGCCGCTGAGCCTGTGCATCCGGAGCCTGTGCTCCGCAACGGGAGAGGCCACAACAGTGAGAGGCCCGCGTACCGCAAAAAAAAAAAAAAAAAACACAAAAAACCCCCCACAAAACTACAATGAGGTATCACCTCACACCAGTTAGAATGGGCATCATTAGAAAATCTACAAACAACAAATGCTGGAGAGGGTGTGGAGAAAAGGGAACCCTCTTGCAGTGTTGGTAGGAATGTAAATTGATACAGCCACTATGGAGAAGAGTATGGAGGTTCCTTAAAAAGTAAAAATAGAATTACCATATATCCAGCAATCCTACTACTGGGCATATACCCAGAGAAAACCATAATTCAAAATGACACATGCACCCCAATGTTCACTGCAGCACTATTTACAATAGCCAGGACATGGAAGCAACCTAAATGCCCATCAACAGACAAATGGATAAAGAAATTGTGGTACATATACACAATGGAATATTCCTCAGTCATAAAAAGGAACGAAATCGGATCATTTGTGGAGACGTGGATGGATCTAGAGAGTGTCATACAGAGTGAAGTAAGTCAGAAAGAAAAACAAATATCATATATTAACGCATATATGTGGAACCTAGAAAAATGGTACAGATGAACCAGTTTGCAGGGCAGAAGTTGAGACACAAATGTAGAGAACAAACATATGGACACCAAAGGGGGAAAGCCGCGGTGGGTGGGGATGGTGGTGTGCTGACTTGGGCGATTGGGATTGACCTCTATACACTGATGTATATAAAATTGATGACTAATAAGAAAAAAAAAAAAGGATAATAAAAAATTTTTAAAAATTAAAAAAATAAATTCCATGGTTTCATGTACTCTAGCCATATGCCTGGCATGAAGGCACGCGCATTTTCATTCCAAATTCACTGTTCCCAGTTGGCAATTTGGTACCTTTAATTGTGCCAACGTAAAACATCATAATCCACTGAGAGTATACAAAGAGAAATAATGTGCCTTCTAAATTCTGGTATACAAAGCGCACTGCTTGAAGACAGCTTAGTTTTTCCTGTAGTCCGGTTCTACGTATGCAATGTTTTCTAGAACAACCAGAATCAGTGGATCCAGCTCCTGAAAACTTGTATCCTTCTCAGGTTTTTAAATGAGTAAATTATACCCCTGATCTTAACTGACAAGATTCAGAGTCATGACTGGAAACGGCTAGAAATGACAAACGAGATGGTAGAGACCTATAATGCCAAATATGCATTACAACAAGGCTCATCTATAGGACAACTGCAATGATCCCTGCCTTTTATATTCCTCAAGCATAAATTTACAAGAAAAAGCTCTAATATTTTTATTCTGTTGCATGGGAAATTGTGTTTAATAACAGAATAATGTTTCTCTCCATAGGCTTTGATGATGAACATCAGACCCCACAAAAATGTCCATGATTATCAACTTACTGCCATACACTGCATTTCACTACCCTACCTCATATTTTAATACTCCCTTGCCCCAGGGATAAAGCAATGAAATGAAGTTCAAGTTGGTTTCACAGACAGTAAACATGCATTATGAATTTGAAACATACTTCCGGACACACACTTTGCTCACTGAGCATATGTTCAAGAAGAACTTCCTCTAAGAACTTCCTTTTACGACTAAAACCGTAATCTGGAACCATTCACTGTCCTTGGTTTTAGAATTCCATGTGCTTTCATAAGATATTTGCCTTTTTCATTTTAAACACAGTCCAATCTTATAGCTGCTAAATCAAACCGTTTAGGTAAAAGACACCTTTTCAGTTGGAAAACCAGTCAAAGTCCATTAATCCTTTCTATGATTATAAACAACCGGATTCAACTAATTCCCAGAAGCAGAGATTTGTAAATTTGTAGACATTTCTACTTCAATCCTTGCTCTCCCCACTTAGGGCGCTAAGTCCTTGAATGTTGAAGAGACTTCTCCAAAGTGACGCGGTACCAGGCTAGACGCCTGATGTGCTGACTTCTAATCAAGCTGTAACTGTGCTCTCTCTGTAGAGCGTGCCAGTGAGGACTTAAGTCTCAGTTCTGGCTTCAGCTGTACCGACATGCCAGAGCTACCTTCACTGAGTAAAGGTCACCACATCTTCTTAAGATCAACCTATTAGCATTGCCCAGTTTGCATATATACAAAACAATATCCAGGTGAGCACAGATGTATATGAATCACGTTTAGGATCAACACGGTAGCATTGCCTGATTCGCGCACATGTCAGACCTACAGCTACACATATATTAGTCGCGTTAAGATTCAACATATTAGGACTGCCTAGCTTACAGACTCATAAAAAACATAAAACTCTATATATGGGGAGGAGGAGGTCATGTACACTGAACATAGCTAGGATCAACATTTTAGGGCCCACCAATTTTGAAAACTTTGAACTTTTGCAGCCAGATGACACTTCCCCTGTGACATACCGGCCCTCCCACTGCTGGAGACTTGAGTCTCTGATATCGCTCTGGCTCATTTGAGGCAA
The DNA here is from genome assembly GCF_008692025.1 of Phocoena sinus. Classification (NCBI taxonomy): domain Eukaryota; kingdom Metazoa; phylum Chordata; class Mammalia; order Artiodactyla; family Phocoenidae; genus Phocoena; species Phocoena sinus. Next base: position 8,901,486 of record NC_045773.1, read on the forward strand.
TTACTGTACATCTAGCTGTAGGGAGCCTATAGACCGGAATGACAACCAAAGGTCTCCTATATCCACCCATTTAGAGATACACGCAGATACAGACATATGTTGTATAGTTCACACACATGATCCAATCCACAGTGAGCGCCTACACAGCCACTAGGAAGAGAGAGAGCTGGTGATGACCATCCTTATCCTGGGAAATAACGGACTGTGGCCCTCCCCTCTTATCCCAAGGAAATACATATGAAAGAAGAGGGAGTGGGTAATGAATGAATAGGAAGGTTTAATTTAGACAGATTGGATTATGTTATACTGCATAATCTCTTGCTACATCGCACCACTCTCTAATCAGTTGACTTGAAAAGGCTACACCTCTGGTTGGTTTCCAGTGGAATGAATGTATTGGATTGGCCAAAAAGTTCTTTCGGGTTTTGGGTTCGATGTCACGGAGACACCTGGACGGACTTTTCGGCCAACCCAATAGCACAGCCCAAGGCAGGTTTTGGACTTCTGTAGCACTGATGCCCATTCACTCAGGATTTGTCTAGTCTTGGGAATACCATTCTGCATTTTTAAAACCTCTTGCTCTATACAATCGATTTGGCTTCAATATTTTCAAAAAGGAACACATTTTTGAAATGCATTGGTATGCGGTGTGCATTTTCACTTACCTTTTCCGCCGACTGAGCGGTGCCAAAAAAAATGGGAATGAAGGCAAGCCAGACTATACATGTTGTGTACATGGTGAATCCAATGGGCTTGGCTTCATTAAAATTCTCTGGGACACCCCGAGTCTTGATGGCATACACAGTACATGTGACCATGAGAAGAATGCTATATCCCAAGGAGCAGATAATCTGGAGATCCGTAATGTCACATTTGAGAACTCCCCGGGCCTGCTCAGGGTTCATTGTCTTATGTTCATCATAGTCTATGATGATGTTGGGTGGGTCAACACCAAACCAAATGAAAACACCTAGAAGCTGAACTGATATTAAACTAGAAGTGATCGCCAGCTGTGATGTTGGGCTTATGAGTCTGGGAGCTGTCACTGATTTCTTGCCCTGTTCGAATATGCGATAAATCCGATTGGTTTTTGTCAAAAGGGCCGCATAACTGATGCACATACCCAAGCCCAAGAAAACTCTCCGGAAAGAACACACTGCCACATCAGGTTTGGCTATCATCAGGAAAGTGATGATGTAGCAAAGAAAGATGCCCGTCAACAGAACATAGCTCAGTTCCCGCCCAGATGCCCGGACGATGGGAGTGTCATTGTAGCGGATGAAAGTGGCCATGACAAATATAGTGGCGATGATCCCCAACATGGCGAGGAAGACAGGGATGACGGCCCAGGGGGAGTGCCACTCCAGTTTGATGATGGGGATATCCTGGCAGCCGGTTCGGTTTTCATTGGGTCGCTGGTCGTAGGGGCAATGCTGGCATGTCATCTCATCAAACTGGTACTGGTAGCCATCGCAAGGCTCACAGGTCCAGCAGCAAGGAGTTCCCTTCTGTGTCTTCTTTCTTTGCCCAGGCTTGCATGGCAGTGTACACACTGACGGGGGGATCTCCCGGAGTCCTTTACCCCACTGCATGTCCTCTATCTGCAACAAGAAATAAGAAGGTGCAACAGGTAGATTAGTTAAGAGGAAAGAAAAAGAATAATAACAACAAACAGTAATGATAACAACATGTGAGACTTGACAAGGTAAAGTAACCCCCAGCTGCAGGAGCTACAACCCAGATTCAACCCCACGCCATTTCACTGTCGCATCCTCAGTCTTCACCACTGTAGAGTGTGCCAAACATGCCGGATTGTAAGAATTCCCTGTGGTAGCTATCGGAAGTACAGATTCCCTGTTCCCACCCTAGACCCCCCAAATAAGAATACCCTGAAAAGGAGCCTTTGGATCTTCATTTTCAACAAGTACTCAGAGGATTCTTAGGATTAGATAAAGTCAGAGACGACTGACATGCTCTCTACTGCCGCCTCCTGGGTAATAAGTGCAAATGTCCCAAATTCAGTTAAAAATCTTAAGTAACGTGAAAAGCTATATTCATTTCCCTTATTAGATGCTTTTGTTTTTTTTAATTGTTTTTAAATTATTTTGGATGATATTGCAGTGGTAACCACCTTTTCTAAAATTCTGTAGGCATCACTGTCATTTTCATTGAGAAATTTTGAAGCAAATGAACCTATTCTATTTATCGCAGAGGAGTGATAAGGTTCATTATTGAAAGTTTTAATTGTAGTTAACGAAGCATTTGATAAGAAAGTAATATGGTCTGGAAACCTTTCAAGATGAGCCATGTACCTATTTGGAGATGAAATTTAAACTAAAACACTATATCCTAGAGGAAGATGAACGTGTGCTTGCTTAATTAGAATATTGGCTTTCTGGAAGGGAATTCATAATTAACAGTCTTCTGAGAAATAATGGCATCAGAAACAAAGAAGAACTTTATTACGGGGCTGATATCTCATCTTTTCCAGCACAGCATCTATTCTTCCTTTTTTCCTGATATCATTTCCTCACTTTTTTTTTTTTTTTCCCCTATGTGCTTTCTGTGAGATGGGATTTACACGGAAACTCCAGGGGTGGCAAGCAAGACCGAGGCTGGGCCAATTAGGATACTGCGTCATTCTCAAGCTTGAGTACACATTAGAATCACTTGGAGGGGTTTTTACAACCCAGCATGCTGAACCCCACTCTCAGATTTTCTGATTCACTGGGACTAGGATGGGGCTCGAGAGTATGTATTTCTAACAAAATCACAGATGGTGTTGCTGGAGATTCTCTAGCCATCACACTTTGTCAACTACTGATACATTCCAACCTCCTAGCCCCAGAGACTGGGTCAGGGATGGGGTCATTACAGAATGGCACAGCATTTAACTTCACGGCTTTTACAGAGATTACGTCGGATAAAAATCTTTGTTTCTGCTGGATTTGCAGGTTCCAGGATGTAAAGATGCTGGTGCTCATGGCTATAAAGAGGAAGTTATTTCTCAGAGGAAGAAGCCAATATCAAGGAAAGCAGAGTAGAGAATTGAAGAGAAAGATTACTGATAAGCCTGTTGAAGCTCCTGGAAACAGCTCTGCCTGAAGCAGGTTTTCCCTATATTGTGTCATTATGTGACTCAGTAAACTCTGTTATGCTGAAGCACGTGGAATCGCATTTCTCTTACTTGTAACCAAGGGTCCTGAAAAATATACCTAGTAAATGAATAATTTTAGTATCACGTGTTGCAAAAGATGTACTTAAAAAATACACGAATACATTCCAATGGACAAATCTGGCTGATATTCCCCATATCTAGTTTATCAAATTTTTAAGATATGTGAACAAAAATATAGGTTAGAATGATACTGAAGAGTCTTAACTATTTTTATTGATTGATTGATTTGGCTGCGTTTGGTCTTCGTTGCTGTGTGCGGGCTTTCTCTATGTTCGGGGAGCAGGGGCTACTCTTTGTTGTGGTGTGAGGCTTCTCACTGTGGTGGCTTCTCTTGTTGCAGAACACGGGCTCTACGTGTGCAGGCTTCAGTTGTTGCAGCATGCGGGCTTCAGTAGTTGTGGCACACGGGCTCAGTAGTTGTGGCTCAGAGGCTTAGTTGCTCCGCAGCATGTGGGATCTTCTCGGACCATGAATCAGAACCCGTGTCCCCTGAATTGGCAGGCAGATTCTTAACCACTGCACCCCGAGGGAAGTCCCTGAGCCTTTTTTCAATGCATACTTTTAAGACATAAGGGGGGGGAACTAATTTACTGCTCAGTGGAATTTGAATGCTCTGTTAAAACAGGATGCAGTGTATAGCAAGGTGTGCTACTTCCATCAAAACTTGAATGAGAACTACATTCAACATCTGAGTCAAATGTAGTTAACTCTGGGGAAAGGAACGGTTCAAGGATTAAACTTTATAAAATACTATAACCTTCTAGTGATTGAATTTAAACTTTAATCAGAGACCCAAGTATCTTTGGATGACTCCTATGAACTCATCTGCCTGAGCACAAAGCCCAAGTCAGCACTAATAAATCTAACCAGATATAAAACATAATCATTTCTTTCTCAATATCATCATTTTTGTACCAGTAGGTCATTGTCAGCCATCCCAAAGTCATAAAATTAAGGAAATAATTTGTAATAAGAGAGAAAAAGACATGCATTAACTTTATAAACGTCCAATTTCAAGAAGTTGGAACCTAAAACATTGCTATTATTAACACAAATGTTTCAAAATATCAAAGTAAAAGGCCCTACACATGGTTAGTAAGAAAGACTAACCAAAAAAAACTTACAAATAAACATCATTAGCTAAACTTGAGATTGCCTGATTCCAACACGAGTGGGAACTAATATGCCATATGATTAAACTTAAGCTATGGAATAGATGTAGGGCTCATACAAATATAAAAACAAATTATCATTATATGTAATACTTTATAGCCAATTTCCTATGTTGCCAGCTTGCAATCCCCCCTCACCACAAATAAAACGGTCAGCAACGCTGAACAGCTTTTTTTCTCAGCTTAACCAAATGTATACAACAGCTATAACCACAAACATTACACTGACTACTTAATTTGTTTTCAATTTTCATTTAAAGTAGATCTCAACTCAATTTAATTGTATATATTAAAGCAACAAAGTTGCTTCTTGCTCCAAACGAACAGAGGTCTAATTTACTTGCTTTGCCAACAAAAATCATTATTTATTGAAAATATAATTTATGTTCCATAAAGGTACCAACTAACCTTTAAGAGAATTTTGTTAAAGTGACACATACGATTTGTGTATATCTTTACCTATCCACACAAATTTAGTGCCTTGTTTCATAAGAAGAAACAGTGAGCTGCAAATGACCAGGGGCACCTATTTTTTTTAAAGAGGGTAACAGTTTAGGGTTTTGAAAAATTAACTGTAATGTCAATTGACTTTGTCAAAAGGCTAGAAGGAATGCAAATTTCAAGTTTGTTCTAAACTCTGCAACAAAACTGTTTTATTTAGTTAGCTGGAAAGCCAAAGTTAAATTGCAGAAAGATGTAAAAAATTAATAAATAGAAATCTCAATTAAAGAGTGTCAGGAGAAGGGGGAGATCTCACGCCCTGTGCCCATAGCTGAACCCAACGGGAAGAAGATTCCTCTTCCTTGGCAAGGACTCGACCAATGAAAAGCCATGAACCTTTTACTATTGCCCTCCAACTTCCTTTTCCCCTCTACAAAAGTGTTCTCCTTTCCTTGCTGTGAGGGGTCTTGCATTTGGCTTGCCACGGTTTCAGACCCCGAATTGCAATGCTCTTGGTGATCTCAAATAAACCCATCTTTGCTGGAACAATATATGTCAGTCTATTTATTTCAGGTCAACAAAGATTAGGAAAAAGGCTAGGATGTTTACCATTGTCTTCTTTAGAAGATACAGTTCTAAATTCCCCGATAAGAATGCATTTTCTTCCTGGACATCCCAAGTTTATGGTTATTGGATACTGGATCAGCTCAGTTAGCTGGCTCATGGCAAAGGACTGTTGAGATCTCAGCTCTTGGCAAGAGAATACACCTGTAAAGCTAGTATCATCAATTAACACCATGCATGGCGCATAGATTTTATGGATACGTGAATCAATGGTTTAAAAAAGAGAAAATTAGGTAATCCTGGCCAATGAAAGAAAAATAAGCCTTTTGTGGAGTCCTAGGAAAGCGTTCTTCACTCTTTAAAGCAGAGACACAGAGAAGAGAGATGCTGTCTTCAGCCTTTGATGTGTGCAAATGTGATAGATGGAGCTGCAGCAGCCATTGTGCCACCATGAAGAGACAAGCTGAAGGAACAAAGCTGATATGCTGAGGATAGTAAAACAAAAACAAAAACAGAATTTGTATCTTTGATGCTCTCAAAGTAACTTTCTAGGCTCGACATGGAGCCACTCCTGTGTGGGGTGCCACGTCAGTAAGCCAAAACTAAGATAACTTCCACATTCCTGTGAACAAGCTTCACTCGAACAGAAATGCAGTACATCTAGTCAGCCAGTCTCCAAAGGCTATGTCAACTCAGGGGCTTCTCACCCCAAAAAGGGCTGACTGTGTGTTCCCAGCCCATCAGATAATTTTTATATGTTCCTTATTCTTTATCCTATGAGAGCTTTCCACCCCATTTTGCAGTTCTCTGAAAGAAGACTGTCCACAAAATGTTAAATAAAGTGTGTCTGTACTGCCTAAATTGTCTTCTTTAATCATTTATTTTAACAGTGGCATCTTTTTTTTTTTTTTTTTTTTTTTTTTTTTTTTTTTTTGTGGTATGCGGGCCTCTCACTGTTGTGGCCTCTCCCGCTGCGGAGCACAGGCTCCGGACGCGCAGGCTCAGCGGCCATGGCTCACGGGCCCAGCCACTCCGCGGCATGTGGGATCTTCCCGGACCGGAGCACGAACCCGTGTCCCCTGCAACGGCAGGCGGACTCTCAACCAGTGCGCCACCAGGGAAGCCCCAACAGCGGCATCATTTTGTCAACCAAATGAACCAACACTGGTACCACCCTACCCTGAACTGCGAACATGAAACAATAAACTTCCCTTGGTTAACCAGTACCTCATGGGTAGCCCAGTACTTGCAGTCAAACATTCTAACACACTCTTTCTTATTTCTGCAGCTGGTACGTGAAGGCCTGAGAGTATTGGACAGTTCGGCAATAATTCAAGTTCTTGCGTGGGTAGTAGATAGTTCCAGGAGGAAAGGAAACTTGTGCATCACACGTGATCGGATACACTTGTCTTTGTCTCCTGAAAGCACTCAGAAAAGAGGGTGGTAAACACCTGGACTCAAAAAAAATCAGCTGTGACTCCACTGCTTCAGGCGCAGAGAGAATGAAAAAGGACCTGTCAGCTAAAGTTCTTTAGCACATGTGTTTGGCAAGGAAAAACTGGGGTCTGGCTCTAGCAGAGAAAGCTATTCCACCGGGGACGTGCAAACCTTATAATCACTGGAATTTTAAAATAAAACCCAATGAGTTGCTGTCTTACTGCCAAATGCAGGAATCAAACAGAGAAGATTTTTATAAACGCTGTTCAGTGCATCCATTTTTATCTAGAAGACATTTTCTCTCTGAAGGAAAACTGTGTCACTGCAGGGATATATTTCATTTGCATTTTCCAGCGCACACTCTGTAGAGCGAGCTGGCTGGTGATTTTGTTGCATAATTCTTTGCAACAGCATCATTTTAACTTACTAAAACCTTAATAGAATGAGCTAATTTAACAAGAGCTTTCTTATTAAACACCATTTGTTCATTAAAATATATTTGTCCTGGCTAATTTATGAAAAAATCTTTTCAGGAAAAATGCACAAGAATGCTGAATTTCTAATACTAGAAAAGAACCAGGTTTAGGTTCCGGTGGGGAGTGGGTAAGGTAGAATGGCTTTACAAGGAATTTTGTAGTATCTCAATGTCTTTTTTTTTTTTTTTTTTTAAGCCTCAGCCCCGATTGTTAAATTTTAGGCAGCAGGACTGGACTATAAAACAGAATTTCGGGACTGCTATAAACGCACTTAATTCAAATTCTACTTATTCAAAATTTGGAATTATTTGTACAATTCATCGTGTTTAATATGCTCTAGGAAGAAAATGCCATACACCTTCTTCATTAAACTGTATATAAAAGATTGTACATAAAAGGGTACATAATTGACTCGTTTTTAACTATGGTAGTCCCTGGGCACCCATGGAGGGATTTAGAGTTTCATCTCACTGTAAAGCACCTCGAGGTCCAAGATGTGGACAGCCCTGTACTGCTACTAAGACCTTTTTTTAAAACAATTTTTACTGAACTATAGTTACAACGTTGTGTTAATTTCTTCTACACAGCAAAGCAACTCAGCTATATGTGTATATATATATATTCTTTTTCATATTCTTTTCCATTATGGTTTGTCACAGGATATTGAATATACTCCCCTGTGCTTACAGTAGGACTCTGTTGTTTACCCATTCTGTATATAAGAGTTTGCCTCTGCTAACCCCAAACTCCCATTCCTTCCCTCCCCTCCCCCCACCCCTTGGCAATCAGAAGTCCGTTCTCCATGTGAATCTGTTTCTGTTTTACGGATATGTTCATTTGTGTCATATCTTAGATTCCACACATAAGTGATTTCATATGGTATTTGTCTTTCTCTCTCTGACTTAATTCGCTTAGTATGATCATCTCTAAGTCCATCCGTGTTGCTGCAAATGGCATTATTTCATTATTTTTGATGCCTGAGTAATATTTCATTGGAGATATATATATATGTATATATGTATATTTATATATATGTATGTATCGAACACATACACACACACACCATCTTCTTTAGCCATTCCTTTGTTCATGGACATTTAGGTTGTTTCCATATCTTGGCTATTGGGAATTGTGCTGCTACGAACACAGGGGTGTATGTATCTTTTCCAATTATAGTTTTGTCTGGGTATATGCCCAGGAGTGGGCTTGCTGGATCATATGGCAGCTCTATTTTTAGTTTTTTAAGGAACCTCCATACTGTTTTCCATGGCGGCTGCACCAATTCACATTCCCAACCACAGTGTAGGAGGGTTCCCTTTTCTCCACACCCTCTCCAGCATTTGTTCTTTGTATACTTTTTGATGATGGCCATATGACGGGTGTGAGGTGGAACCTCACTGTAGTTCTGATTTGCATTTCTCTAATACTTAGCGATGTTGTGCATCTTTTCACGTGCCTATTGGCCATCGGTATGTCTGCTCTGAATTAAGACCTGTTTTTGAATTATGCCAGTGGTTCCCAAACTTGACTGCACATTTCAATCGCTTGGGGATCTTCTAAAAATTCCAAATAGGCAGCAGGGTGTTTGAAAGCTCCTCTGGTCATATGTAGACAAGTATGGGAAAGAATGAACTAAACTCTCTGAAGGGCTGGAATTTAGGAGAAAATATTTGCTTTGTTTCGAGAACCTATTGACTGCAGGCTTCTGTTCTTGACCTTAGGATGCACTAACTCTCATTAAAAGTCCGAGAAGGTCACCTAAAATGCTCAGTTATACTCTTATGGTTTAATGGGAAAGTATGGCACTGTAGCGGAATTATAAATTTTCACAGTTCAGGAAGGTCTCCGGACTTATATTTCATAATGTCATTCGCTAAACAACTTAAAATGCCTAGAAAGGCTCAGCCCATAAAGCAAACAACTGATGTGAGAGTAAAAGAGTGCTTCTCCTCAAAACAAAGTCTAAAGGAACACAAAATAAATTACATGTCCTTGCAAATACATATTGAATTATACATCAAGAATAGACTTCATTAGTAGTTCTGCCAAAATGATCTGCATTTACTATTTCTTTTTTTGTTTTGTTTACTTATTTATTTTTGGCTGTGTTGGGTCTTCGTTGCTGTGCGCAGGCTTTCTCTAGTTGCGGCGAGCGGGGGCTACTCTTTGTTGAGGTGCACAGGCTTCTCATTGCGGTGGCTTCTCCTGTTGCGGAGCACAGGCTCTAGGCCCACAGGCTTCAGTAGCTGTGGCACGTGGGCGCAGTAGTCGTGGTGCACGGGCTCTAGAGCACAGGCTCAGTAGTTGTGGTGCACGGGCTTAGTTGCTCCACGGCACGTGGGATCTTCCCGGACCAGGGCTTGAACCCGTGTCCCCTGCATTGGCAGGCGGATTCTTAACCACTGCGCCACCAGGGAAGCCCTGCATTTACTATTTCAATGCTTGCGTTTTCCTTAAGTACAAGGGGAAAGGCGGGTGGTATTTATTAAATCTGCATAATTAAAAGCTCCCAGACCGATCGAACAGTTTGCCCCCAAAGTAATTCTACATTTTTTTCTTTATCACACCTTTTTCTATACCTCTAACTAAAAAAGGATTATCTTTACTTGGCTTCAGATCTTCCTTTTATTTTTTTTTTAATTTTATTTTTTCCAGAAGAATCAGGACAGCCTTCTGGGGAACCTTCGATTTTTCACAATGTTGATGCTTTTTCAAAATTACCATATACTCAGTTGGCCAAACAATACATATCTGCTAACACTAGTTAGCTAACCCTTCCAGAAACAAAACTGCCAGGAGAGCCATCTCTTTATCATGTGCATGTCACCTACAAATCATCTCTTATTTAGTCCCCGCCTGGGGACACAGTTCCCTAAATGATGCTTACCAATCAAACATCAGGTATTTAATCTTGCTTGAATTATTAAAAACATTTGAAAGTAGTTTTTTTTTTTTTTTTTTTTTTTTTTTTTTTTTTTTTATGCGTTACGCGGGCCTCTCACTGTTGTGGCCTCTCCCGTCGCGGAGGACAGGCTCCGGACGCGCAGGCTCAGCGGCCATGGCTCACGGGCCCAGCCGCTCCGCGGCATGTGGGATCCTCCCAGACCGGGGCACGAACCCGCGTCCCCCGCATCGGCAGGCGGACTCTCAACCACTGCGCCACCAGGGAAGCCTGAAAGTAGTTTTTTAAAGCACGGATTTAAGAATAATTTACAATGTAAACATATTCACGTGGATGCCTCAAAAATACCTCAGATAAACTTGTTCAAAACTGAATTCTTGATCTTCACCATGAATTGGCAAACTCTGGCCCCCAGTGCGCCAAATCCTGCCCACCACCTGATTTCATAAATAAAGTTTTCCTGGAACATCACCACACTGTTCATTGACATATTGCCTCTAGCCGATTTTAGGCTACACTGGTAGAACTGAGTAGTTGTGAATGCATGGCCCGCAAAACCTAACCTATTTGCTATCTGGCCCTTTACAGAAAACACTGGCTGACTCAGAGGCAATGACAAAAGAAGGACAAAGCCCTAGCGCATGGCAGCTTTATCAATCCATAAACCAGAAGCTGTGTCATCTCTGACATCTTCCTTTCCTTTGGTCCCCACCCCTTCCCCCCATATCTAAGTGACCAACAACTTGTGTTGGGTTTCCCTCTTGCAATCACTTACATTAATTATTTTATCCAACAAACTATATATTAAGTAAGGTTACTGGGTGCTGGATCCCGTTTTAATTGTCGGGAGCAAAAGAGACAGAAACGAACGCCTTAGAGAAATGAATCCTCTTTTCTCACCTGTTATCACACCTCCTCTGCAAAAGCTTTCTATGCGATTTCTTCACCTCTCTTTCCTGCTGGCCTTTTCCTAATCCCATCCTTTGCACTAGAGCCAGGAGGAGGCTTTAGCATGGAGATGTGATCACGTCACCTTTTTTCCTCAATTCTTCAGTGGCTTCTTATTGCTCTTTAGCCTCCTAGCTGAGCATCGTCTCAAAGGGACACACACCAGGTGGCTTCTCTCTCCTGGCTCTATGAGTCCCATGAAGCACCCTGCCCCACAGTGGCTTCTGTGCTGTAACTAGCTGTCCAATACCTCTTCCGCTTACCGGACACTTGCTCAAGATGCCCCACCCTCACTGGGCTGGTTCCTCCTTTTATAACCTCTCAAGGATCCCTCCTCAAAGAATTTAACACCATTTGTACTTGTGCAGATATGTGACTCATTAAAATCTGTCTCCCAGCTCCTCTGTAAACCCAGTGATTTCGGAGCTTCCATCCACTTTACTCAATGCTGGAAACCCAGAATCTGAGAGGGGAATCAAGAACACTGGCAGGTGAAAGAGGTGAGAGAAAAGACTGACCACTACTGCAGAAACGATTTTCCCCCGGCCAAAATTGGAGTTTAACTGTAAGTGGAGTTGATCAAAGGATCCATAAGGACTTACGTGAGTCTCATCTATTTGTTGGTCATTTAATACACATCTAAAGAATGGAAGTTTATATGCGGAATGTCCTTGGCATTTTGAGAGAAGAAAGGGAATTAAATCTGGAGCACTAAGTTGCTAGGTAGTGGAAGCACGAACATAGCTAACACACCATGGGGAGTCAGAACAATCGCCTTCAGCCAAGGACAGAAGTGGATTTCAATAGGTCCCTGACTGTTCTCTGAACATTCTCCTCCGGTAAACTTAGCTACAGCCCAAAATAGAAAGAACACGAGCTAGGAAGTCAGCCTTTCCTGGGTTCAAAGACTGGCTTCGTCACCTCCAGACAGTATGACCCAAGGCGAGTCAACCATGTGAAGCGTGTTTCCCTAGCTTATTTGTTATGAATGAGATGCATTTGTGACAAATGAGACAGCATGTGTAAGGTGTGTGTCTGAGACATCGTAACTGCCTAATTATTAATTTTTACTGGAATATTTTATGCCTTCAGTGATCAACTTAAGTCTAATTAATCCAGGCAAAAACTTAAAGATGGCTATTGTCAGGCCTCCCCTCTCTTTTGAGCTCTGATTCTTCCAGCCACATATTATCAGCAACTAATGCTGTAGTGGCATTTCACACTCTACGTATCTAAAACTAGAAGTACCGCCTTCCTTCCCGTTTTCTAGATCTCTCCACCCACCCTCCAACCTGTCCTGCTATACCAGAGGAGTTAATAACATGAGCCTTGGACTCAGACAGACCTGGGTTCAAATCCTAGCAGAGTGACACTGGCCAAGTCATTTTTTCTTTTGTTTTTAAATTCTTATTGGAGTTGTTTTACAATTTTGCGTTAGTTTCTACTCTACAGCAAAGTGAATCATCCATACGTATACAATATCCCCTCTTTTTTGGATTTCCTTCCCATTTAGGTCACCACAGAGCACTGAGTAGAGTTCCTGCTGCTATACAGTAGATTCTCATTAGTTATCTATCGCGTACATAGTATCAATAGCGTATATACGTCAATCCCCATCTCCCAATTCATCCCATCCTCCCCTTTTCCCCTTGGTATCCAGACGTTTGTTCTCTACGTTTGTGTCTCTATTTCTGCTTTGTAAATAAGATCGACTATACCAATTTTTTCAGATTCCAATATATGCATTAATATATGATATTTGTTTTTCTCTTTCTGACTTACTTCTCTCTGTAGGACAGTCACTAGGTCCATCCACATCTCTACAAATGACCCAATTTTGTTCTTTTTTATGCACGAGTGATATTCCATTGTATATATGCACCACATCTTCTTTATCCATTCTTCTGTTGATGGACATTTAGGTTGTTTCCATGTCCTGGCTATTGTAAATAGTGCTGCAATGAACTTTGGGGTGCATGTGTCTTCTTGAATTATGGTTTTCTCTGGGTATATGCCAGTAGTGGGATTGCTGGGTCACATGGTAACTAAGTCATTTAAGCTCTCTGAACCTTAATATTATTTTTTCAACTGTGAAATGCACATAGCAATGATTACCTCCTAGAATTGAAACTGAGCAGGACCCTGTGGGGCTTCTGGGCACAAAAGCCTTTCTGTGTCCCCTTCCCTGAGTTCCAAAGGGCAGGTTCAAACCGTTGCTAATCAGGGAAGGTCGGGGTTGGGGGGCGGGGGGCGCGGAGGGGAACGCAGAGACCAGGGAGGAAGGCCAATAAACAATGGTGCAGCCTTGGGGCAGGGTCCTGGTCCCCCTTCAAGGGACACACATAACAATATCTTTGAGCTCTTCTGCAGAACTAAAATCTCCACCAAATGGAAGGTGTTAACTACTTGACGAAGCACTCCTCATATCAGAGAAGGTCACAGTTTGCCCATCATCACCTGATGCCAGGTGGCCCTGGACGCACCCTAATCCTTATCAACAACCCCGCCCCTTGACTATAATGCCCCTCACAAACCCACCCCCCCGTTAGGACACACAGTTCTGAGGGCATTAGCCCACTGTGGCCCCCTTTGCCTGGCAAAACAATGAAACTATTCTTTTCTACTTCACCCAAAACTCTGTCTCCAAGAATTAATTCGGTGTCGGGGTACAGAGACCAGATTTGGCTTCAGAATTACTGAGAAAATGAATGTATGTGAAGCGTGTAGTCTGGCCCATAGTAAAAGCTTAATGAGTTTTATCTACTGCAATTATTATTAGTGACTGTACTGTCATCTTTGATGCCTCCTCCACCTTGCTCCCCTCAAAAAATAGCAAAGTTTGTTCCAATCTTCTCCATAAACCTCTTTCCTCTTTGTCCCCAAACACTGCTCTATTAAAGTTACCATTATCCTGTCCTCTCAGTTACTCTCTTTGCTGTCAGTCTTCCCTGTCCGTTCTTATTCCTCTCCTCTGCTTTATTTCTCTACATTGTTAAGTTACTATCCGAAATTAAACATCCGGGTGGTTACTTCTGTGCTCATCTCCCTCCATGTGAAGAGATCACGTTTATGTTGTTTCCTTATGTCCACCCTATGCCTAGGAGATCGGCTCACGGATGCTATTTGTCATGAAGTTGCCAGGGCGGCTTCTTGGAAGGCGAGTGTGGTTCTACGCACCTTCAACAACCTCCAGCCCCACCCATACCCATCTTTCTTCTAGCAAAGGGCACTGCTTGCGCTTCCCTTCAATACCCTGTGGTTCCCTATTTGCATTATTTAGTTTATACTCATCCTTTTAGCTGTCATGCTTTTCCCCTAATTCTGCAACCATTCAAATAACCCAAATCTTCTCTGAAGCCTCCAAGCTGGAAATGCCCTCTCCCCCTGTTGACATCTCTCAGCATTTTATCTGTGCTAGTCTCCTGCCTCTTCTGCTTCCACTGGGAAAACTGGGGCTATTATGTATTTGTTTAAATGCCCCACAGAGCCTAAAAGATGGAATGAAACTCGGACAAATTCTATTCCAAGAAAAGACATAAAGGGATACGCCCTTAGGAGAAAATGCCTTCTTTTAGTGCCCGTGAATGCTCCTTATTCTTCCTTTTTGTTTGAGCCTCCCAACTCTGACTTGCTTAAAAATGACAAACTATACAAGCAAGAACAATAGAAGTCCTCATATCTCTGCTACTAAATCTTCTTTTTTAATCCGCGCAGCCATTCATCTTAGGTTTGCACACTCCAGACAACTTGCAAATTGCTTTTCACCCACTCACCTGGGGTGAGTCATGCTCTCTGCCAGGTAAATGGGGAAGAATGCTGATCAGTTAGTTTACCCTCTGAGACAAGAAGAGCTTTTCATTTTCTGTTTTCTTTTCCCTCCTTTCTATTTTTCTATCCTCAGCCTCCGAATCTCTTGCTTCCCTTTGCTGAACTAGAGGATAGAAATTGTTTTCATACAGATTATTTAGCATCATTATCCCGCATTTCATTCTGATGAATACGAGCCCTGCAACATAATCTTTTGAACACAGAAAACCACGCGGTTCAGTATCACGATGTCAGGGGAGCCACAGTACATATTAGTTTATTAAAGACCCTGAGAAGTAATGCTATTAAGGAGAGATCATGCTTTGATCCAAGACAGTGCTTTCTAATTCTTTGGAGTTCAGAACAAATAATTCTTTCCCCTGTTGTAACATTTATTATCTCAACAATCTGCAGAATCTGTATCCCTCCAGTAACACTGTAGAAAACACTGACATTGGTTAACTAATATTTTGATTGGAATTCTAGCATTGCCTTTCAGATCTTTTCCCTTCCTGGACTAGTGTAACCTGGGGGGTCATGGAAAGTCAGAGAACACTAGTTCGGTTGTCAACTCTCAGAACACTGCTAGCTGGATCGTCTTGGGCTTCTGTGCGGCTTAATTTTCTCGCCAGTAAAATGGAGTTGTTGGAGAATCAAATCTGATTGCATATATGAGAGTGTGTTAAAGACAGTGATATCCAATTAAAATAGGTATTTTAATTTCTTTCTTCTAACTTTCATTACAAGAAGAATAAGCTCTTATTTCATGCGTTTTTCAGGTTTCTCTTGTACACTGCCTCCATGCCTTTGTTCACGCAGCCTCTACTGACTGGCACATCCTCTCCCCTACTCAGGTTATCAACACTGAGCCAGACATGTCCTCCTTGTGAACACCTGGTGAGCCAAACTAAAAAGCTAACGTCTGTTTTATAGAGAAATGGGTTACTGCTCTCTACAGACTGAGCATAAATCCGTAAGTCTTGTTTCAGAGCACATACTGTCCAGTGATGAGTTGGACAATCATCTCTTTAATAAACACCTCCAGGTTAATCCAAGGAAACAACTCAAATGGTTGGTTTAGCTGGCAGCTCAGAAGATGTGGTGGACGTGATATATTTGGTTAAGCGGTCCTTTGGTACCCTTCAAACAACATTTAATTAGGTAGCCACCTACCGCCCCTGGATTCTGTCCCATGCCCTAAGGAATTTTGCAGAAAGCTGTTGAGATGCATTTGTGTTGACATCTATATCCACAGGTATATAAACAAAATCAGGCTATTTAAGAAGTGGAATATGTATATGTATAACTGATTCACTTTGTTATAAAGCAGAAACTAACACACCATTATAAAGCAATTATACCCCAATAAAGATGTTAAAAAAAAAAAAGAGTGGAGTCTACTGCCTTACACATTTGGAAGTCCACAAAGCTAAGAGAGGAGTGGCCTCTCCAAACAGCACATGCTATGGAATGAATGTCTGTGTTTCCCCGCCCCCTCCAAATTCATATGTTGAAGTCTAATCCCAATTGTGATGGTGGGGAGAAGGGGCCTGTGGGAGGTGATTAGGTTTTAAGAGTGGAGCCCTCATGAGCAGGATTAATGCCCTTAGAAAGGGACTCCGGAGAACTCCCTCACCAATTAGGATACAGTGAAAACGTGGCCATATTACAAACCAGGTAGCAGGCTTCACCAGACACCGAATCTGCTGGTGTCTTGATTTTGGACTTTTGAGGCTCCAGAGCTGTGAGAAATCAATTCCTGTTGTAATAAGCCACACAGCCTATCATTGCATTGGGTAGTAACAGCCTGAATGGTCTAAGACAGCCTATTTGTTTATTTTTACACTGAGAAGCTAGGT
Organism: Phocoena sinus; assembly: GCF_008692025.1. NCBI lineage: Eukaryota > Metazoa > Chordata > Mammalia > Artiodactyla > Phocoenidae > Phocoena > Phocoena sinus. The sequence goes on from NC_045773.1 coordinate 8,918,270, forward strand.
TATCTTAGGAAGGTGAGACAAATTAAGTGTTTATTTCGTTCAGCTTATATTTCCAGGACCGCTGTTAGACAAGGGAGATGAAAAGCGCTTTTTCATCAAGAAAAGTGCACACAGTCTACAGGGACTATGCTGGTCAGGAAGGACTTTTTACGCCAAGATTCTGAAGTAGATGTAGGTTGGCTTTCGTTACACCAACCTTCTCACATCCTCTTGTATTTCTCCCGTCTCACAATTCAAAGGCCATTTACTGAGCAGTTCCTGTGTTCCGTGCACTGCATTAAGCAATGGCTATACAGATAAGATAAACGATTATTTCCTCTCCCTCTAGAGGATCCTGGTGTCATGGTAGAAATATGCATGTAAACTCAGTAAAATTCAATAGGATTCAAAATACAACTGTGGACCAAATGGTCCTTAAGCTGTCTTTTCTAGAATATTGGAGCAGAGTCTCTGAGGGTGATTAAGTGTTCTTTAGGGAGAGTAGATGGGGAAAAAACATTCAGGAAGAGTGAAAAGCTTAAGGAAATCCAAGGAAGCACGAAAGCACTTGATTCAAGGATGGCAATGAGGATGAGGGGCTGTAAGTAGTTTAAGGTGAGTGCAAGGAAGGAATAAAGAAGATAACGTTAGAGATACAGGTAGGTGCCACTCATGGAATATCAGTTTGCTCATTTTTGATTCAACAACCATTTCTCGGCCACCCAATGTACCAGGCGATATTCATTAGGATACAACTGTTCAACGGGTTGGGTAAGACTTCTGATCTCAAGGAGCTCAGAATTACTGGGACAGCTGAAGCAACAGTACAACAAATTAATAAACTATATATTGTAACAGGTGTCGAGCAGGAATGCAAATGCAAGGGCAACACCAGGGCATCTACTTTAAAAAGAAGATGAGAGAGGCAGAAAAGGTGACTTTTAAGCTGTGACCTGAACGGTGAGGAGACATGCATGGGAAGTAACAGGGCAGGTGCAAAGGCACTGAGGCAGGGAAGACCCGGTGTGTTAGAACAGTGCTTCTCAAACTTGAATGTGCCAACAAATCCCCAGGACATCTTGTTAAAATGCAGATTCTGATTTAGTCAGCCTCGGCGGGGAGGGTGGACTTGAGATTCTGCATTTTTAACAAGCTCCCAGGTGATGATGCAGGTCTGGGGACCACATTTTAAGAGGAAAGTGTTGGAGGAACAAAATGTCAGAGGGTTTGTCCAGAGCTTTGTGGTGAGGGTGGAGAGGAAGAAATCCCATTGGGAAGGATACGGTTGGCAGCAGGCCTACAGTTCATCTCCTACTTTACTTGGGGTGGGAGGAGGGTGAATGAGGGAGGACCTTCCAGAAATATAGAAGAAAGGTTGCTTGGTCAAATTTCCTTTTGCTGGGACTTCCCTGGTGGTCCAGTGGCTAAGACTCCACGCTCCTAATGCAGGGGACCCAGGTTCCATCCCTGGTCAGGGAACTAGATCCCTTATGCTGCAACTAAAGATCCCCCATGCAGCAGCAGAGATCCCGAGTGCCAACTAAGACCCGTTGCAGCCAAATAAATATTAAAAATAAATACAAAAAAACACAAATTTCCTTTTGCTGACAATAGACCTCCTGGTGGACAAACAAATGTGTATCCTAGCTTCAGCTTTTGTATCTGTGGAATGCTTTAGTGGGATGTACCTAGTCTGTCTGGGAGGGATTTGATAAACAGACTTGGAGTCTATCAATTTATAGGGTATGATTCCCAGAAAAACATCATGAAGCTGTGTACCTAAGTTAAAAATAATGATGCTTCACGGCCAAAACAGTTCTTACTTTTGTACATAGACACATACATTACTTCAAGATTTAACTTATCACTCTGGGCCAAAGTGTGACCTTAGGCAAGAGAGGACCTGAGGAATAATACTGGTACTTCCAGACCTCTGCCGACTTTGCCTGTGTCTCACAGCTATTTGTAACTCTGAAATTAGGAGTAAAACCTGTGACTGGGCGTTAAGGACTCAATAGTGTCCTCCCCAAATTCATATGTTGAAGTTCTAACCCGGCCCTCACCCTCAGAGTGACTGTTTGGAGACAGAGACTTACAGGAGATTATTAAGGTCAAAAGAGGTCATAAGGGTGGGGCCCTAATCTGACAGGACCAGCATCCTTATAAGAAGTGAAGAGTCAGCAGGAATATGTGTTCAAAGAAGAAAGGCCATGTGAGGACACAGCAAGAAGGTGGCGTCTACAAGCCAGGAAGGAGGGGGTCTCACCAGAGACCCTTTTCTTTTCATTTCTGAATACCGGGTCCGTATTTTTACTTCCAAAACCTCTTGAGACCTAAAACTTCACCAGAAAAAGTTTTATTTAGCTACAACCTATCAGAAAAGCCTTTCATTTGTCAATAGTACAATTTTTATTATTGAACATTCACTCTATACCAGGTATTGAATATACTCTATCCCTAAGCCTCATTAACAATCATGCAAGGTAAGAATTATTCCTTGTACCCCGTGAATAAGAAAATTTTGGCACAGGTATTTTTTTTTTTACAAATTCATTTATTTATTTTGTTATTACTTCTTTGGTTGTGCCAGGTCTTAGCTGCAGCAGGCGGGCTCCTCGGCTCACGGTCTCCTTAGTTGTGGCACATGTGCTCCTTAATGGCATCTCAAGGGCTCCTTAGTTGCGGCTTGCCGGCTCCTTTAGTTGCAGCACGTGGGCTCCTTAGCTGCGGCATGTGAACTCTTAGTTGCGGCACGCATGTGGAATCTAGTTCCCTGTCCAGGGATCGAACCCGGGCCCCCTGCATTGGGAGTCTTAACCACCGCGCCACTGGGGAAGTCCCAGGCTCAGGTATTCAGTGTCTGAGTCCATAAACTTTCTGTTTACATCTTGGTGCCTTTCAGGCCACAAAAATAATGGACTTTAAAAAAAAAAGTATTTAGATACACATCTTCTAAAAATTCAAGAGATGCATAATCCTATACAATGAAAAGCTGGTCCCCCGTTTCCATTCTTGCCAACAACTTCCGGGAGGCAAACACTATTAGCAGTCTCTCGTACACGTTTTAGTGGATTTGTGAAAATATCTTCACTAATTGCATTGCTTAACGTTAATTTCCGCGTGTGCGTGTGTTTCCAGGAGAGACAAGAGACAAAAATAAAGAAGACGAGCTCCAAGGGGTTCAAAAAATCATTCATTAAATATTGATCCTGCTTGTTTCTAAGCATCGTTCCGTTCCTCGCCCAGCTCTGTGGCACTCTGAGGTTATATGCAGGTACAAAAAAGCTGCCGGATTTGGAAATGGCTGGCTTAAGGGAACACAAAGGAGCTTTGCACATTCATGCCCCTGCTCAGAATTCTTTTCAATATTACTAATTATAAATTATTTGAAGATTGTTAATGAGCTCAGGTCTCTTACTGTTACAAAGTCTGTTTAATTTTGACTTTCGGTTGCTGCGTTCATGGGCAAAATTAAGTTTCTCAAGACAGCAAAGAGTTCTAGTCATTCTAACATGTGTTTACACACCCTCTCCTCTCCCTCTTTTCTTTCTCTCTGTCTCCCGTTTATGAATCTCTCCAGCCTGCAGCGGCCAGGCCACATCCGCCCCTCTGCGCATCCTTGACACTGGTCACAGTGAATGTCTTGCTCAGACACAGCTCAGATTCTGTCATCTCCAGAAGGCACAAAGCAGTCCCAAACCTCCCCCTCTATAAACCCAGAGCATCTTGTTTCATCCTCCATTGTGGGATTATAACCAATATCTTCCTACGAGATTACTGTACATTCCTAAGGACCAGAATCCCATACTGTCTCTCAGAAAACCAACATAAAGTGGGTACAAAGGAAATACCTTGTGGTGGAAAAACTTGCAGGAGATTGTGGTTTCATATAACCCTGTGACCAAAAACATATTTTTCTTGTCATTAATTGTTTGTTTTTAGGCCACTGAGGAGATCTTTCAGAACCTTTTTCTGAGCTGATAGATGAGGGTGGTGTCTGCCTTACAAGGTTACTAGAAAGATGAACCAGGATACATTAAAAGCACCCAAAACGTGGGAGGCGGTGAAGACATGGTAATTCATTTCCTTTATCTTCCTTCCACAATATGTTTTGTGAAGTGACAAATAATGTCATTCTAATTGTAATCTTAAATTGATATTAAGGTTTGAAACTTCAAAACAACTTCTTCACGGTCTTTCTCCCCAGATTCGGCACCATGTCCGTGGATGGCACGACTTTCCACGCAATTTCGGAACTCAGAAGCCCTGGAGGGTCTCTTTGGACACTTCCTCCTTCTCATCTTCCACATGTGATCCACTGCCAAGCCCTATGTGTTTGGCCATCTAAGTGCCTGCACTTCTCACTGTGCACCTCTATCCCCCAGACACTGAGCTGTCTTGGCTTCTCATGAAGTCCTTGACTCTTACAAGAAGCTCCCCTCTGGTCCACACGCATCCACTCAACTCCACCCTCCAGACACAGTGACCTTCTCCAGAGGCAAATCTGACCTAGTCGGCAGCCTACTCTTCTCTGCTCAAAGCCCTTACACGGGTTTTCATTGCTCTGAAGTGAATGACCATTATTCACGTGGCGGCCTTCAGCACCCGTTCTTCTGGCCTCATGCCATATGCCACGGTCCCCTTAGCTTTCTTCAAAGGCTTATCCACGTTTGAGTCATTAGAGCACATTCTGCCCCCTCTGAAGAACAGCTTTCCTTCCCCTTGGGCCCAGATACCTGCTACTCCATCCATCAACCCTCAGCTCCCGGGTCACCTCCTCAAGGAAGCCGTTCCTCTTCACCCATTTCAGTGAAATCCCCTTGAAATGGACACTCAGAGCGTCATTCGTTGTCATGACGCCGTTAGATACCGGATGTGAGCGAGTGTTTGATTATCATCTGTTCTCCCTACCAGGTGGCAGGTTCACTGAGGGCAGGGACAGTGTTTGGGTCACCGTTGTGTTCTCAACAGCCAGCACAGTGCCTGGCACAAAAGAGACAACCCATAACGATGAGTCAAGTATCGTGCCTCTTGAGCCCTACCTTACAGAGGTGAAGAGAATTCCAACAAAGAGCCTAGTCTATGCCAATTGTCTCAAATGCTGACGCCCCTGTAAACACTTCACTTAGAAATTAGCCTTATAAAGTTTAACAATGCCCTTGGCCCTTCACGGAGAGTGTTTATTTATTTATTCACAGTACGCGGGGCTCTCACTGCTGTGGCCTCTCCCGTTGCGGAGCACAGGCTCCGGACGCGCAGGCTCAGCGGCCGTGGCTCACGGGCCCAGTCGCTCCGCGGCATGTGGGATCCTCCCGGACCGGGGCACGAACCCGAGTCCCCTGCATCGGCAGGCGGACTCTCAACCACTGCGCCACCAGGGAAGCCCCGAGTGTTTCTTTTATGTAGGTAGAAAGGGCAGGCTTCTGACTGCAGGGTAGGGCAGCTACACAAGTGACCGCAGTATGAGTTGGATCTCCTGAGCACAAAAGGGAAACGTCGAGCAGACTAATGACGTGAGGGGCTGCTCGTGGTTCCACTGTGATGAGTCATGATTCTTCGCCTCAGCTCTCAGTATCTGCCTTCACTCTAAGCGCCAGCACGTGAAACTATTTGCCAACTCAAGATTCCGGCTGCCAAACGCAAGACCTGGCATCCGGGCAGTCAACATCACGTTTTGATTTTCCATGAAAAGATATACAGATTGTTAGGACAAAATGGAACCTTGGAGAAAAGCTAATTGAACACATCGTTTTCAAAGAGGGAAAAGAAGAACAGCTATTTGCAAAATTTGAGTTAAAATTAAAACCACGCATCCACCCCACCAGAATCTTAGTTAGAAGGTGGGCATGGGGAGCCTGATATAACCAAGGAAATTAGCGGAAGAGAAGAGACTGTAGGCTATTCCAGTACTGGTTTGCAAAGGACCAGGTGAACTTTCACACTGAGGTGGGAATGGAGGGGATAGTAACAAAGAGACGACAGTGTTTTCTGCCACGCTGCTTTACCATTCGAAACCTCCTTTAACAACATTCAACACCTCCTTCAGGTCTTGCCTTATCATTACTAACGACAACCATGATAATAATTTAACTGCACTGATTTACTTAGAGTAAGCCAATCTGACCCTGTGCTAAATATTTTTGGAGTGCGCCGGTTAACTTCATTTGCTCTCAGACCGCTCTATTATTTTCACCCACATTTCACAGCTGAGGCATAGAGACGATGCACAACCAAACCCAAGGTCCCCAGCTGGCAAGTGGCAGAGCCAGGAAGGGACGCAGGCAATCTGACTCCGGAACCTATGGTCTTAACCAGAGTCACTTCCTGGGTGACACCATCAACTCTGTTCTCTTCTGCTGTCTCCTGTATCACAAAACAACTAGAGATTCTTGTAGGCGCCCGGGTGGACCACGTTTCCGAGGCTCCCTCGAATTTACACTATAAGGTGAAGTGGGGGGAGCCAATGGCAGGCTGGTGTGCCTGTTGGACACAGAGAAGGGAGGGGGCCCTAGACAGGGCAGCACTGACTCAGAGAAAGAGTCCAGACCCTGGGAAGATTGAAGAAGCCCAAGAGGTCCTCTCATCCCCATACCAACCCCAGTTCCCACTGTCTAGCCACACAGGACTGTGATGTAAATGAGAAATAAACTTTTATGCTGAGATTCCGGATGCGTTCCTTACCCTAGTTAATTCCACATTGTTGGTTTCCTCTACAGCACTCATCACAGTTACAGTTTTACTTCATTTGTATGTTACTCACTTAATGGTGTTTTCTTTGCTCAGTTGCAAGCTCCCTGAGGGCAGGGACCAAGTCTCTTTCATCCACCACTGTAGCCAGAGCACAGGAAAAGCCCAACCTCCAGCAAACACGTGGTCAGATGTGTCAAATCAAGGTTGGGAGGCTGGGGAGTGACTGCCAGTGATCAGGGACTCCGGGTCACTGAGTGCTTCCTCCCCAGTGTCTATAAACCTATGCTTAAATAAAAACTTTATGTTCAAACATATTCTTCTCCAAGAGGGGAATTAGTATGGAATTAGAATGCAGCACTAAGGGCTGTCCCTAGATCTGGCAAAACTCTACCTGGCATGATTCACTGTGGCTTTGGATGGAGGGTGGGGTCCTAGGAAGCTGCACAGAGACCTGAGGTCCCCGTGCCCACCCTGTGAGGCCGCCTTCCTTTAGCTGAGCTCAGGAAAACAGATTAAGAACTTAATCTACCTTCATGGTGGGTCTGAGATCCCTTCTTGCTATTATAGCCTCCCTGAAATGATACAATGCATGAATAAAAGAAAGAACCCCATGCCTGAAAGCCTACCATGGGCCAGACACTATGCTAATATTTTTTACCTTAATCCCCAATCAATCCTCTGAGGCAGGTAATAATCTTAACAATAATAACAAGAAAAATACTACCGCTGGCTCCTACTTACTGTGTAACTATTACGAACGAGGCATAGGCATTGTCCTAGGTGCTTTATACATTACTACATTTAATTATTACAAAACATCTATGAACTAAAGGTCAAGAACCATAAAGGTTCTGGGATTTGTACCTACCCGACAGCTACCAAGTTAGCCTGCCGCCGTCTCATGGACGCCGGCAGAAGATACAGAACCCCTGTGTCAGAGACAAAGGACAGTTTTCTCTTCACAGTAACAGCAAGAGCCAGAGGTACATCATTTGTGCTGGTTTCCCAAGCCCCGCTTCCCACGGGGCAAGGTGTAGAGGGCCAGATGGGTACTGCACATGCTCTGGGCTGAAGAACCCTGAGTTTAGGAACCCCAGTGTTTTACAGGGCTGACATGCAAACCTGTTCAAGCTCTGACATTATTTTCATTTTCTGGGGCAGAAAACAAATCCATCCTCTGTTCCATAAGGAAAAGCTTACTGCTGCCTTTCAGAGTGTTCACTATATAAATATCCTTGAAAAAACAGCCTGGAACAAAAGCAGGAGTGAGTGGCTAGATCTGGACTTGGGGGTTGTTTTTAAGCTCATTCATCATCTTTAGCCTCTGAGCAGCCATCTTCATTCAAATGGAGGTCTCCGGATGGACAAACATTTGGGGGATGGACCTGCCTCTTTTCACGTTAGCTCACCTGCTTGCACCACACCACACTACGATCGGCCACCATCTACGTGAAAGCTTAGCATGATGGGAGAGCAACAAAAAACAGATCTTGCCAGTCATCGGGATACAGGCTTTGTCCTAGTAGACTTGTGAGGTGATGTCCACTGGCTTTAAAATGAATTAAGAAACTCCCACAAAGGAAAACAAGCAAAGGATATGAAGAGACAGCTCATTAAAAATAAATAAACAAAGCAAGCCAGACAAAAAGAAATGGGAATGGCTAGTGAACACATGAGGAGAGCCCCATGTCACTCAGAAAGAGTGAAATACGAATTAAACCCCCCTGGAGACACCACTGTTCAGCTGTAAGGCTGGCCCAATCCCAAACTTTGACCACTGCTTCACTATGCTGGACTGTGGGGAAGCAGGCACCCCTTAGGCTGTTCACATTATAAAAAGTTACCGACCGCTGCATCATGCAATAGCAAAAGACTGGACACCACCCAGGGCCAACAACTAAGAAACTGGTTAAATAAATTAGAGCTCATTCAGATAAGGGGACACTGTCCAGCTATTATTTTAAAAAACGAAGGAGCTCTGTACGCGTATCATATGGGAAGGTAACTAAAATGTATTATTAACGGAAAAAGAGCAAGGTATAGGAGAGTAAGTATATTGTGTGACATTTTGTGTAATAAGGAAAAGGATGATGATAGTCAAAATTCATGTTTATATTTACTTGGACGTGCGAAAAGAAACTTGAAAGCGTGTATAAAAAGAACCAGGAATGATACCGCTGGTGGGAGTTTTAGAAAGATGGCAGATATGTTCACTTCACAATTTTCTGTACCTTCTAGTTGTTTGGACCATTTGAGTACATTTCCCGTAAAAGTTAAATTTAAAAATGCAAACACTAAAAAATTATGATCAAGGATTATCTCTTCTGCAAGATTAAGTCTCAGGATTTGGGAAAGTTGGTCTTCTTGGATTTCACTAGGCAACTGCAAAATCCTCTGGCATCGTCACTTGTGAAAACAGAACTGATTTTGCCATTTGAAAGTAGCATGTGGATTCCACAGCTAGTCGCTGGCTTTCTTTTCTTGTCTTGCCTTTTGTAAGTAAGATGCTGAGAGAAGATTTTTTTCTCCCTACTTGGCTTTCGAGGCAACTTTTGGGAAAATCTTCCTTCAAGTTCTAACTCACGGTTGTTCTTCCTAAAAATAGCAAAGATGCTTCAGCTGCACCTAAGCCTTCTTTCTCTCCCCACACACTTGTCCTATCCTAAAGGTGTGCTGTAAATGTTTCCAATCAACTCTCTGAGGGAAACACCTCAATCTGTAGCATTTGATGATTTCTATGCTATAAATACTCACCACAGACTATCTCAATTTGCCAATATAATGCCATGCATGAGGTGGCATAGCATATACTTATGTAGTGTTTCCACTATACATATTCAACTGATGTAAATAACCCCAAGCACAGAGATAACAGTAAAACGTAGTAAAATAATTAGAAAATATGTTTTGAGTATTTCTTTCTTTTTTTAATTGATTAATCATAAGCCTGTATCATTTACTTTTAATAATCGTTGTTTAAAAACTAACTCACTAATTACTAGAAAAATGCAAATCAAAACTAGAATGAGGTATCATGGCACACCAGGCAGAATGGCCATCACCAAAAGGCCTACAAATAATAAATGCTGGAGAGGGTGTGGAAAAAAAGGAACCCTCCTACACTGTTGGTGGGAATGTAAATTGATACAGCCACTATGGAGAACAGTATGGTGGTTCCTTAAAAAATTAAAAATGGAGCTACCATATGACCCAGCAATCCCACTCCTGGGCATATACCCAGAGGAAACCATAATCCGAAGAGATACATGCACCGCAATCTTCACAGCAGCATTATTTACAATAGCCAAGACATGGAAGCAACCTAAGTGCCCATTGACAGGGGAATGGATAAAGAAGGTGTGATACATATATACAATGGAATATTACTCAGCCATAAAAAAGAATGAGATAATGAATAAAAGAATGAAATAATGCCACTTGCAGCAACATGGATGGACTTAGACATTATCATATTAAGTGAAATCAGACAGAGAAAGACAAATACTGTAAGATATCGCTTGTACGTTGAATCTAAAAAAATGATGCAAATGAACTTATTTACAAAACAGAAATAAGCTCACAGACATAGGAAACAAACTTACAGTTACCAAAGGGGAAAGGGGGAAGAGGGATAAATTAGGAGTCTGGGATTAAAATATACACACTACTATATGTAAAATAGATAACCGACAAGGACCTATTGTATAGCACAGGGAACTATACTCAATATCTCGTAATAACCTATAAAGGAAAAGAACATATAAAAACTAACTCGCTAATTTCCTAGAAATTTAATAGATAGCTCTCGCGAGCTGGTAGAAGACGGTAAAAGTGGGATTCCCCCATGCCACCACCCAGAGCTCTCCGCAAGGGTACGTGCTCTTTCTACACTCTGCTCACATAGTTGGAGAAACTATGACACCCACACAGGTCGACTGGATAATAACAATCGCTATAATGTACTGAGCCCTACAAAGCTCTAGACACCGTGAGAAGTGCTTTCAGTCACGACTTCACGTTACCTTCACATTACAAAGGTTCAACTCTTGGTTCCCATCACAAAATGAGGAGGCTGAAGCTCGTTGTTCTTAGAAATGACACACCTAGAACCACAGCCCAAGCCAGACTCACACCTGTTCGTAACTCTCATGTTCTGCTTCTTTGAGACATCTTCAAGATGTGATTTCAATTGAGTTGTACAAATGAGAGGAAATTCCAGGTGGTCAAGGTAAACAACCGAATCTTTAGATTGATCAACAGATAGCCCCGCTTCCCACCCTCCCCAGAAAACACATTTTTCCTATCTCTGCAAGACGGGTTTTTTTTTTGCCTTAAATTTGCCATTTAAATATGGTCTGGATTTATCTTAGGACACTTTTCTTAGTCATGCTCTGGGGCGCTGGTCATGCTGGCTGGAAAAATTTAGGATCCAAACTTGATACACATTTACCTCTGCTTTTTCCCTCGTCCTTGCCACCCAGAACCACGTCTACAACTCCACCTTCCTGGGGCCTCCTTTTGGGATCCACAGTCTGGCCTTTCTTTTTTCCGAACGAGCTCTTCGGGAAAGCGTTAGTGGTTATCCAAATGACTAACCTGACCGCAAGTCAACAGTATTTTCAAAATCCAATGGAAGGACACTTCTTAGGATATGTCTATGCCTAGAGGGAGGTTTATACCTGTATCTGTTTTTGTTACTTTGTTTTCCTTTGGGTACATGGAGAACAGATGGAGGGGGGAGATCAACTCCTAGGTGGGAGAGTTCGACAAAGTTTGCTATACACTGGAACCATCTGGGGATCTCTAACAAATACTGATGCCTGACGACAAGGAAGGACCTTAAGGGCATTATGCAAAGCAAAATAGGTCAGACGGAGAAAGGCAAAACACATATGATCTCACATGTAGAATCTAAAACAAACAAACAAAAGAATGGACTTACTGATACAGAGAACAGATTGGCGGTTGCCTGAGGTGAGGGGTGAGTGAAATGGGTGAAGAGGGTCAAAAAATACAAACTCCCAGTTATAAAGAAGTCCCACGGATGCGATGTAGAACACGGTGGCTATAGTTAACATTACTGTATTGCATATTTGAAAGTTGCAAGAGAATGAATCTTAAAATTTCTTGTCACAAGAAAAAAAATTTGTAACTGTGCGTGGTGATGAACACTAACGAAATTTATGTGATAATCATTTTGCAATATAATATAATGTCATGTGGCAATTACATTGCAATTAAAAAAATACTAATGCTTGGGGATCCTGCCCTTGAATTTTCTGGTTTCATTGGTAGGGGACGGGGCCTGGGCACTGGGATGTTTTGAAGTTCCCTTGGCGATTCTTCCGTGCAGCAAAGTTTGGCAAACCCTGTCCTAGTTATTGAAACTTCAGCCTGTGGACGGCTGTGCTGGGAAGGCCAGTCTCCCAGGGGCTTTCTCATCATCCTCATTCAGGTTCATTACTTAACCCTTCAATTCATCAAACTTTCATTGAGCCTTCCCTTACTACCTTAGGCCTCAGCGATTCATGCGGATTCAGATGCGTGAGATTCAGTCTGATTCAGTTTCCCAGTGGCTCCTTGCTTTTAAACAAAATTAAACAACTTCCCCCCCACACCCTCAAAAAAAAGAGTTGCTTGCTAAATAGAGTGTAACTCAGCTGGCAAAGGAGAATGTTTTCCAACGGCTTATTAAGTTACTCTAACAGAGGCATTTACATGCATATAATTAATGGACCAATTACAAACTGTTTGGTTTTTCTGTTCATTAAAGCAGAACCGAGATTTATTAGAGCAGGAACCCAAACAAAAGCTCTTATTGTACAAGTGATCCATAGTCGCTATAGGAAAATTAGAATATAGAAACTCAGCATGCCTGTAAGAGAAAAATAACTCTAGGTTCTTCAGTATTCATTCAATGGAATATATGCCTCATTCAAAGTCAGTGTTAATTCATGAATTCAGAAGCTCCTGAGAAGAATTTACATCTTCCCCTGCGCATGCTTTTAGCCAAGCCAAGGTCACCCGACCAAAGGCTTTGTTTCTGAGGAGGACACAGTATTGTTGAAGCTATATTACTTCCATTTCCCAAAGCAAGCTCTTTTGTTTACGGTCTGCTTAGAGGTTTGGATCCGGAGATCTGAATTATTCAAAGGCACCACTGGGGTAAATTAATCCAGGACATATCCTGATCCTAGTGCTGTTGTTTTCCTTACTAAAGTTCCCTGGCGGTCTCCACCCCAGGGCCATGGTCAGCTCTCTGTAAACAAAAGGCCCAATTATGGTCTGAGGGATGGGTAGGTAGATGGATACCCGATAAAGCAAATCCACTAAAAAGCTGAGTGTGAAAAGTCCAGAAGAGTTCACTGCACCATTCTTTCAAATTTTCTGTGTGTTTGAAAATTTCTGTGATGAAATGTTGGAGAGAAAGAAAAACCTCATCTTACCCTGTTTCTGTATTTAGAACCTCACTGCACATGAATGAACAGTGATCGACACTTTTGGTATGTTCTCAATAAATCTGGGCTAAATGAATAGGAATGAATTGATACTAATAAACAACGTACCAGACACCAGACACTGTGCTAAGCGATTTGTATGATCTATTTCATTTGAACCTCACATCAAACCCGTGACGTGGGTGCTGGCATTATTTCTGTGTGACAAAGAAGGAAACCGAAGCTCAGGGAAGAAAAGGGACTTGCCTTAACAGTTGACCCTCAGAAGGCGCAGACCTCACTCCTTGCCTCCATTATTCCTTTAGTTGAATTATAATACACATCCAGTAAAATACGCATATTATAAGTGTACAGCTGTGAATTATCCCAAAGTGAGCACACCCATGTAATTTGCGTGCAGATTAGGAAACAGAACATCCCCCAGAACCGTCAAAGCTCCCTCCTTCTCCTTCCAGTCATTACCTTCCTGCCCCAAATTATCCTCTCTCCTGACTTTTAAGACCAGGGATTCAACTTGTTTGTCCTCATTCTTTCTGTCTCCAAACTTCTGGGGCAAAGTTCTCTTTTTGCAAAGTAACAGCATTCTTAAAGACTTTCTGGTAAAAAGGGAGTTAAATAAGCAGCTACTCTGTACCAAAGGGAGTTAAATAAGGTCAGATGCTTTCTCCTCTGCCTACCAAGGAAGCAGAAATCACTCGCTGCGATAAGACAGAAACAGGGCCTGCGAGCAAAGGCATCATACTTCACTCCTTGGAGAGCGCAGAGATGACCAGACTCTTAGAATTGGCCCACCCGACAATGAGATGAGCTCTACATTTGAATTCTTCCTTGCATGCATTCATTCATTAAACAGTGAACAGACGTGGTAAGTAATACAGAGCAGTAGGCAATTAACAGAGGCCCTCAACATGTCAACAGGAGAGTTAGAGATCAACACACAAAAATAAAGATCTGATGTGATTTTTTTTTTTTTTTTTTTTTTTGTGCGGTACGTGGGCCTCTCACTGTTGCGGCCTCTCCCGTTGCGGAGCACAGGCTCCGGACACGCAGGCTCAGCGGCCATGGCTCACGGGCCCAGCCGCTCCGCGGCATGTGGGATCTTCCCGGACTGGGGCACGAACCCGTGTCCCCTGCATTGGCAGGTGGACTCTCAACCACTGCGCCACCAGGGAAGCCCCCCGATGTGATTTTGATCCGTGCTATTGGAAGGTTCAGACTGGATTTCAGCACTGGGAGCAAATATATGTATTTCTTACTTGCTATGTAGCCGGTATAAGACCAAGCGTTTGCTTTACATTGTTCTCAGTTGATCCTTGTGCATTGATTGATTCATTGCTTCCCCCAATCCAATAAACATCACTGTGCATTTCTCATGTGTCATGTGCTGAGGAAACTTATAAATAAGACACATCTTTCTTGCTAACCTCTAACTCACATCTGGGGCACACATTCTCCACAAGGGGCAATATTGTCCCCAAGGGGACAAGAATAGGTTCTAAAGGGGCAAAAAAATTGTTAAATCTTACAATGTTTCATGGCCCTCCAAAGGACCACAGTACACAAACTGATATATAGAATATCCGTGGCGTGAAAATATCGTGGGGAAGGGAGAGCACAAGTAGGAAGAAATGTCAGAAATACCCAACGAGGGACAGTCGTGAAAAACAAGGAGACACACATCGGCCTAGGGGAGAAAAAAACAATAATAGTAAATCATGCAAATTAGAACGGGAGACATTCAGGGACCTTCAAGAACAGGAAACTAGGAGTCCTCATAAGTGAGGATTTGGAACTGATCTCAGGTTGGCGTCTAAAGGGATCCCTGGAGCAATTATAATCTTTGATTTACAAATGAGACACCTGCTTACGTAGGTTGCTCACTATCTAAGACCACTTACCCATCTGGTAAGTGAGAGACAGATCTGATTTCAAACCCAGTGCCCTTTCTACCTGATTTAAGCCCCAGTGTGTGTTTGCTCTCTGGGCTTACAAGGGACAGAACTGGAATTCTATCTCAAGTCTTTCTTCTCTGAACACCAAACACTGAATTTCCTCCGTCCTGGCTGTAATCAACTAAGAGCTTCATATCTAGGTATCTTTTAGATGGAACTGTAGAATTCATATGATTGACTTTTAATAGTGAAAAGCTCCGATTTAAGGAAAACCTAAGATCCTTGGCAAAGAAAGCACAGAGACTCAGCTCTTCCTGGGTCAGCCATAAGCCTGGGAATGAATCTGTGCCTTTCATTTAAAGGTAACTCAAGCGCAGCACCATCCCCAGACATGCATTCTATCTCCTGTCCCTTGGGGCCGGTGTTCACGTGGCTACAGACTTTGGCGTTGTCTTATTGCTTCCTAAAGTTATATCCATAGAATCCTCTTCTTGTATTCAACGCTAGCCAATTCTCCCTTCACGACCTCTCGCTAAAATGTTCCTTCATAAAATCACAAGTATATAGATCTTTCCCAATTCCTGGACTCCCGTCTTCTTACTTCAAGGATGTAACAGGCGGGCTCCCAGACCTGCAGCCTGGGTGCAAAACTGCTGCCAAGCCAATTGGCTGAAATGTGCCAGCGAAAGTGAAACACACACACAAAGTAGCCTCAGGAGAATGCTGTCCTCCAGGTTTTGGGAGCAGGTGCAGGAGCTGAGGGATACAGGGTTGGTCCTTTGGGAACTTCTGGGCTGGCCCCGACTTACATCTTTGCTTTCTGATAAATTCCCAAATCACCCTCCTACCATCCCCTCCACTGCCACCTATGCCCCTGCTATGCCTCCCCCTCATTCATTGCGTTGAATAGGTACTATGATCAACCCTGTTCTCCGGACAACATTACCAAGACTTACAGAAAAGTCAAGGTCATGTAGTACGTGGTAGAAACGAAAGGTCTGTCTCATTTTAACCTCTCCGAACGCTCTATGTAAAACTGACTTCCCAATAGTGCTGTGTGTTTCAGAGAAGACCTACCACACTTGCCTGCGGTTTATTCTTTCACTTATTCATTCATTTATTCACTCAAACAAAAAACTGAGAACGCTCGTTGTGCACCAAGCACTGTGCTGTAATCAAGAACCAAAGGGTAAAGATTCCTGCTCTTCACAGAGTTTATATTTGGGGGCAGAGGGAGAAGGAACAGAAAATACGTAGTAAATAGTTAAATCTCTACAAACTGTTTTTATTTATAACTTAACTGTGACTTTCTACAAATTTCTATGAAGTAAACTATCAGAGAATAAAGATATAGGGAATAATAAAGAGAGATAAGGGTCTGCTTAAGCGAGGGTAGGATAGGAACACCATCTTAGAGGAGGTGTTATTTAAAACTAAGACCTAAAGATGGAGGAGAAGCAAGTCATAGGAAAGCTGAGGGAGTGTATTCCCAGCTGAGAGCAAAAATCCTGTGGTAGAAACTGACTTGGATACTCCAGGAACCGAAAGATCAGTGCCGTAGAATAGCGGGGAGACAAGCATGAGGTCTGACGAGACCAGTGATATGGGTTGAATTGTGTCCTCCATAACGATATGTTGAAGTCCTAACCTCCAGGACCTCAGAATGTGACCTGATGTGGAAATGAGGTCTTAGCGAGCATCATCCACTTAGGATGAGGTCACACTTGATTAGGGTGAATCCTATTCGAATACGATCAATGTCCTTTGAAGAAAAGACACAGACACACAGGAAGAATGCCATGTAATGACAGAGGCAGAGATTGGAAACGATGTAGCAGCAAGCCGATTGATGCTGAGGATTTCCAGCTACCAGCAGAAGCTACAAAGAGGCAACGAAGAATTCTACCCAGAGATACAGAGCACGGCTCTGCTGACACCTTGATTTAGGACTTCTAGGCTCTGGAACAGTACGAGATTAAATTTCTGTTATATTAAGCCCCCCCGTGGTACTTTGTTATGGAAGTCCTAGGAAAGGAATGCAAACTTATAGGTGTCAGGCAGGAATTCAGCTTTCACTCTAAGTGATTGAAGGCAGGACAAAGGGGGGCAGCTGGAAACACTTGGGACTTGCTGTAGCAGAGAGAATACAGGACGGTGGCTTGCACTAAGTCTGTCACAGTGAAAATGGAAAGAAAGGGCTAGCTAGGGTATATATATATTTTTAATTGGAGCCTGTAATTCTATGTAGGACAGTGGGAAAGACACAGGAACTAGCATTCCTCAAGTCACTTTGGGTAAGTTCTTAAAACTGACCCACACTTTTCCCTGTGAAGTATCAATCATAGACTTGCCATGAAGGTTTACACAGCGCCTGGCACATGATAAACACCTAATAAAAGTTGGCTGCCCTTGGTAATGTTAATATTATTACTACATCGGAACCTAACAAAACCTGGTACAAAATGTGGCCCCCAAAATTGTGTACCGAGTTAAATTTAGCGCCAAAGATTTGAGTCCAAATTACTATTATTCTCTTCACTTTTATTTTAAAAAGTTGAGTAATATGAAATGGCTGATACTTGACCATTTTTGGATCAGTATTTCATTCCTTTTTATTGTCAAATAATATGTTACCGAATGGAAAGACCACATTTGTCCACTCATCGGTTGATGACTATTGGGTTGTTTCCACTTCCTGGCTGTTATGAACACGGCTACTCTGAAATTCATGAACAAGTTTATGCATCGACATACGTTTTTAATTCTCTTGAATACACAGCTAGGAGTGGAGTTGCTGGGTCATCTGGTAAACCCGCTGTTAACCTTTGGAGAAAACACCAGACTGTTTTTCAAAGCAGTAGCTTCAGTTTATATTCCCACCAGCAATGTCTGTGGTTTCCAATTTTTCCACATCCTCGCCAACACCTGCTACCATCTTGTCTTTTGATTACAGAGACAATTTTTAAATAGGGGTATAATAAGAAAATCCACTTTGCAAAGTTATTAAGGGGAGCAAATACGATAATAGATATGAAAATGCTTTCTAAATTGCTAGCTGTCCTCATTGCACTGATGAAAGCAAGGAAACGAAAGAACATAGAGTGTTTTTTGCCTGTGCCACAGAGACACACAAGATATTTTAATAACTAAGTAAGACAAGCCATCTTTGAAATTCAATTCGGTGCCAAGGCTATTTACAATTCTAATGAACTCTTAAGGCTGAAAGAACCCTAGCAATTTAAGCATTTAACCTCTTCTGCATTTCAGCGGTCTGCCTTCACCAGGTTGTCGGCGGCTGATGGGGGATTGGCTTTTATAAAAAGCTAGGAAAACTTCAGCAAGACATTTAGATGAACTTCCTGATTGTAATGTGAAAGGCACATTTTCTTTCTCACGGAATTACGCACTCTATCTGTTCTAGGAACTATTTTGTTTCAGAAACTTGCCTCAAACTCTGCAAGAGGCCAGGGAATAAATGTCAAGACGAGGGTTCGGTGGAGAGTGGTGTGGTCTACCCAGCTACTGTGCCCCTCGGTTCTCTGCTGATCTGGGCACAATGAGTCACCTCGACGGACCCGTTACGTGGCCTCTGTGTATTTAGAATCCCAGATCTCATCTATAAGAATCAACCAACTGAAAGTTAATTTTAGAGGTGAGTGAAGAGAAACCACATTTTGCATCATTTGGCAAAGGGACAGTTAATTTGAGGGTGGAGGCAGCTGAGAGTTCCTCGCCAAAAAACAAAGGCAAAGCACAAAAAAAAAAAATTGAGTTTTTCTTCTGTGAGCTGCAGTCAAGCATAAAATCACATCCTATCTGCCAAGTGCCTATTCTGATAACGCGCTTACTAACTTAGGTTTATCCAGAATTTATTCACTTGATTTTGTGAGGAAAAGAAGAAAAACAAAAGGAAAAACAAGATCTATGATAAGTAATGGTCCTGACACAGCCAATAGTCCTGAATCCTTCAAAACCTATTAAGCTGTGTCTAATTGCATGTTCTTTTTGTCACGTTTCTTTTTATTTTTCTTTCTGGTTGCTACAGAGCGCTGAACCTGCATCTAGCTGCCACTCTGTAATAATTCCTGATTCGAGTAAGTCCTGATTTGAATATGATTTTACCAATACTTCAGAAACTGCCAACACGCTTATACATTTTTACCAAGCAACAGAGCTGATTCAATTAAGCCTTTATATTTTTTCAGACTTGTAGAAAGAGAGAGCATTTGCTGATACAGTTCCTCCAGCCTGGCGTGCCGGCTCCTAGGCCAGAGGCAATAATACCCAAAGTGGGCTAGACAAAAAGCCCGTATATCTAAATGCATTCCCAGCATAGGCAGTAACCCCTGTTTCAGCCATGGAACCAGCAGAAACAAGGAGATGATAAGCTTAAACCCAGCTCAACTTCAGAGGCTGCTACTGGGTACATTCCTTCCAAATACTCTTTTCATTTTGCCATGACTGATCTGGAAAAAAAAAAAAACTCCACTGAAGCTTTCTTTTCTGCCATGTTGGTCCAAACTGCAGAACATACTGGCTTAGACCAGCAGTTCTTACACTTTGGGGGGGGCCCCTAACAATCTGTCAAAGGCAAGACTTTCTCTCTTAAATATGGACATGTGCGCTCTTTGGGTGAAGCATTTACACAAAAATCATCACCCCCTGGGTCCCCTTCCCCACCAGCCTGCATTCCAGAGGGAAGGAAGCTTATGTATTCCATCTCTGGGATGTAACCGCCCCCCACCCCCACCCCATGCAATGCCTGTACCTATCAAGCCTTCAGAACATTCTGTGGGGCTGACCGGAGGTCTGAGCCATGTGACAATTGTTTTGGGAAACACCACGTGAAAAGCAAGGACCTGTGGACTTCTGCATTGAGATCGGGGTTAAAATTAAAGCGACCCATTTGTCTTTTCAGCTATTTACTTTTTTAGTTTTTGGAGAGTTACTCCCTTTTTCCTTCCAAGTTCTCTTGCATCTGCCCTGGTGAACCCCACTGCTTGCCTCAGGCCGCAGAATCATACACTCAGTTCCTAAAACAGTGTTTCATTAGAGCCAAAGATCCACTGTCAGAGTGCGTATGTTGTTCTTCAGGGGAGGCCTGAGCTGAGAGTCAAGGATCCTAGTTTTTGTCAAAAAGGTAGATACTTTCAGAAATCAATCCATCACGGAATAAGAAAGAAGAGGAGAGAAAAAAAGGCACGTGCAGAACAGGAGTTGGCAGGAAGAGGAGAGAAACTGAAGCTCAGAGGTGTGATGGTCATGGTCAAGTTTGCACAGCTGGCCTGGCTGTGCCCTGCCCTTAAACCTGCTCCGGAGGTCACCTGCAGCTCTGACGAACGGTTGCAGTGGATGTTATATACTTTCTTCCTCAGCCGCCTGTGCTTCTCTTCCTGATGGCTTTTTCTGGCCACGGGAGCTTGCCTGGCCCATGCAAGTGTTATCTCAAAAGGATTGGGAAGTTAATACCACATATGAGCTATCTATGGTTGCAGAACAAATTACCTTAAGCTCAGCAATCTAAAACAACAAGTATTTATTATCTCCCACAGTTTCTGAGAGGCAGGAATCTGGGAGAAGTTTAGCTGGATAGTCCCAGATTCTTTCATGAGACTGAAGTGAGGTGCTGGCTGGGGCTACAGTCATCTGGAGGTTTGACTGGGGCTGTAGCATCCGCTTCCAAGATCACCGACTCAACTGGCTGTGGGCAGGAAGCCCAGAGGAGCCAAGCGAGCCTCTATACAGGAAGTGGCAGCTGGCTTCCCCCAAGGGAGTGATGCAAGAGACAAAAAAAAAAAAAAGGCAGAATGTCTTTAATAATGTAGCCTCAGAAGCAATATCCCATCACTCTGCCATATGTGAATGGTCACACAGACCAGTCTTTTTTTTTTTTTTTGCGGTACGCGGGCCTCTCACTGCTGTGGCCTCCCCGTTGTGGAGCACAGGCTCCGGACGCGCAGGCTCAGCGGCCATGGCTCACGGGCCCAGCCGCTCCGCGGCATGTGGGATCTTCCCGGACCGGGGCACGAACCCGTGTCCCCTGCATCGGCAGGCGGACTCTCAACCACTGCTCCACCAGGGAAGCCCCACACAGACCACTCTTGATCCATGTGGGACAGGCCCACACGAGGGAACAGATACCAGGGGTGACTGGCGTTACCTTGTTGGCTGGGTAACATATGTCCCCAGGAACAACCTTTATCTGTGAGAAGTAGGAGTCACAGGATTAAATACTTCATTTTTGGTCTTGGGTGAGACAATTCTCAGCTGTGCCCTCCAGAGTCCTTCAGACAGTCCCAGGTAGAATGAAGTCCCAGTTGCCAACAGTAGTTAACTATTACTGGCTTCCCTCTGTTCCCTACTAATCACCATGCTTCCTGGGATCATCTACCAAAACTCCACCTGCTCTCAAGCCCTCATCTCAGACGCACGAGCTAAGACAGCAAGAAAGAAGCAGAGTTGGGGAAACAAGCCCAGGGGTTCTACTTCCTCAGCCCATGCTCTTAACCACCATGCTCTTTTGGCTCTGGGCTGCAAAAAAAGATTAGAAACACGTGCCTACTGTTCCTGTACACTGTCCCCCAAGAAGCCCCAGCAGAGAAGCCCCAGTTCCTCACCTTGAGCATCGCAAGGAGCAGGGCTGCTGCTAACCCACGTGGTGCCTGATGCATATTTTTAAAAGCTACACCCTCCCTGTGCAGAAGCAGACCCTGGACTTGTGACTTGGCCAGTGGATGATGTCCTTGTGGGATGTTACCCTCCTCGGGTGACACAGCATCTGCTAGGTGCATGGTTTGGTGAGTGAAATATGGGCTGCTTTTAAACCACTCTTGGCTTTCCCAGCGTATACCACCTTCCCTACTGGATGACGACAGGGATATTTCTGTTGGTCTCCCTGGAGACCAACATGGAGAGTGGGGAGTCCACATCTTCAATGCCTGACAGAGAATTTGACTATGCAAACAAGAAAATTACATCACATGGAGGTTAAGTGATTTGCCCAAGATCACAAAGGCAGTTAATGGCAAAGTCCGGAAAGTCCAGGTGAGTGCGGGTAAGTCCCCCGAAAGGTAGAGGTGCTTTTTGTCTCTACGGCTCTGAGCTACTCTCGGACCTCTCATGACTTCTAAGCCATTCCCACACCCGATAACGGTCATCCTGCAAGGTCCTACAACTGCTTTGTGACTGTCTCAGATTTATTACTAAAGCAACACTCTCTGTCACCTTCCCAGCGCTCTTAAACTTTTCCCTACTTTGTTTCCAATGGAATCTTCATTTTCTTCCCAATATCCATCCTCCTCCAGTTGTCTCAGCCCTGGTCCACAGGTCCTCTATGTCAGTTATAGTCGTCCCATTTCTTGAGACACTAATAGTTTGGAGGACGGATATGACGTACTTCTGGCCAAAGATACCCTGGGGTCTTAGGGAAACACCCAGGAAAGTTTTTTTTTTCACCCTCGGAAAAGAGACACATGGGAAGAGATGGCATTTGAGCCATTTCTGTTACATGTCATTTCTCAATGTAACACCTGATACTCGCACGATGACCCTGAAACAATGAAGAAGGTCAATTGGAAGACAAATGACAAACAAAGATGGAAAAGCAGGAAGAGGGGAAGAACGTGCATCTGGATCCTTACAATACTGAGATGAAGAACGAATCACCCCCTAACCACCCTGCCTATGGTCTTTACACTACACTATGAAGAAACGCATCTCCTATGGTCTGAGTCCATCGGAGTCACGGATTTCTGTTGCTGTGGCTACAGGTAGCTAATGAATTCACCACGTGAGCCACATCTGGATTCCCACATACTGTGCTTTGCTTCCACTGCTCATACCGATGCCAAGTACGCCACATATTCTGTAAGGACAAGGACTGTGTCTTCAACTTTATAGTCCCCACAGGACTGAATGCAGGGTCTTGTTCACTGTAGCTCCTTAATAAGTGGGACAAATGGGACAATTGATAGTTTACTTGTACCTCAAAGGAACTTTTGAAAGTGAAGTGAAGCACAAGACCAATTTACTAGCTCTGTGTGGCCTGCAATGTCATTTCTGAGCCTCATTTTCCTCATCTGTAAAATGGGTGACAGTAAAGAATGGTGTTAAACACCCAAGAGGTGGAATAAACCAGGCTCAGGTTCAAATCCTGGCTCTGCAATATTCCAACAGGGCAAGTTTCTTACGTCTCTGTGCCTCAGTTTCCTCATTTGTAGACTCAGACAATAACATTTATCTCCAATGTGGTAGTGAGGCTTAAATGAGATAGTATATTTAAGGTACTTAGTACTTTATATGCCACTACTTAATGCTCAGCTAATAAATCACCCGTGGGGTTATTGAGCGGATGGGGTAAAGTTGTATTCACAGGGCGTGGCACATAGTAGGAGTGTAATACATCACTACAGGAGAAATTACGGGTGTAAGTCTTGGCTGTGAGGCTGAGAGAGACCAGCTCTTATTACCCTTTGGAAATGGGGGAAGTTGGCAGCTGAGCGTAGACCATGTAAGTATCTTTTACCTGCGGGAATTAAATATTGATTTCATTTTCACTTCATTAAGTCTACTGATTTCAACCAGGCAGAGTGGAAGATGGCAATCACTAAACAGACACCGAATAAATATCAGGAAAGTTTGCTCTTCCTTCAGGATTGGGGCTTCATCCAGACTGTAAGAGCCCTTTGCTGAAGCCACATGGCCCGCTGGAGAGCCTGGCTTGCTCTTTTGCGTTAGGGGCATAGAGATGAATCAGCCATCACAGTTGCCCTCAAGGACCTGAAATCTTGTGGTCTCTTGATTTTAAAAAGCAGCCTATTCCCTAGGCTAAGGCCTTCGAGAATGTCTATAATTTTTCTTGTGATGTTAGAATTTGATATGCTAATGACAGGGCTAAGGAGAAGTACCAGGACCAAGAGTTTGATCAGACACTGAAGGTGGAGAGTCTGACCAATGTGTTAAGCAGACAGGTCAATGTTTTTGGAGGTCCAGGGCACCACATCGATGGTGGGTGAGGAACCAAGATATGGAACCTGAGGGAAGTCTGTCAAAAAGTCATGGAGCAAGAAAAGTGGGCCACATACATACAGTAAGAGTTTCTATAATGTTAATGACCCTGATCCCATGAGTCTGTTCTTGTGACTCTGTTCTAAGGAAAGAACCCTTGAGTTTATTGGGTTGGGTTGTGCCATTTTGTTCCTGGAGGGAGCTGTCAAGCATAGCCTTTCTCTACCCCATGAGGTGGTGGATCATGACACACACCCAACCAGTCATGGTAACTGGCCATAGCAAATGGACATGTGACTTTCACCAGGACAGAGATGCCCTGTAAACCTCCCCACAACCAAACACACAACCTGGAGCTACACAGAGAAAGGCTTGTTTCCTCCCTTGTCAAGAGGTTGTAAAGAGGCCAGGCTGTAGCTACTGGTGATCAGGTCTGCAGACTCAGAGAAGCTGGTCTAGCCAATGAGAAGAGAGGAGAGTAGGAATGGAGAGAAATATCCCCAGGATGACGGAGTCCCAGACTCCAGTAATTCTCAAGGGAGCTCATCACTAGCTGTCCCGCAGGTTCGTTACATGAGGCAATAAATCCACCTCTTTTTGCTTAAGGTACTTAAGAGTCTCTTACTGGCATAATAACACAGTAAATGCATAAAAAGTGTGAAGCACAAAGATGTACTTTGCGGCAGATGCTTAACTGGAGGTGCGGTTTTGGCGTATCTTAAGATCACCTACAATGCAACCATTGAAA
Source organism: Phocoena sinus (assembly GCF_008692025.1). Classification (NCBI taxonomy): domain Eukaryota; kingdom Metazoa; phylum Chordata; class Mammalia; order Artiodactyla; family Phocoenidae; genus Phocoena; species Phocoena sinus. The sequence goes on from NC_045773.1 coordinate 8,943,043, forward strand.
TTCTTTGTTTTTCTTATTAAAAACGTAAGTACGTATATGCCAGGCACTGTGTGACATTCTACCAGCATGAGCTTATTTAAGCTTCACGACCACCCAGAGGTAGGGACAGCTTTGTTGTATTTTACAGAAAAGGAAACTGAGGCCAGAGAGGATGGAAAACAAACCTAGGTTATAAAGGCAGTTAGTGACGGTCTGCATGGTGCTTAGAGTTTTTTCAGATTTCCAGAGACCAGGCTCTAAACCTCTTTGCTATAGGGTTTAACAAAAACACATAATAGCAGATTATTATATAAAGTTAAATAAAACAGAATGGCAGAAGAGAAGATGACACATACAAAATAAACATCATCATACAGGATATATATAACAAGCAGACCGGGGCGGGGGAAATGCGACGCTGCACATGGAGGTGAAATCACGAGTTATTTTAAAAGCATCCTTCTTTGTCTTTTTAGTTTCCCAGGATAAACATGGATTACAATTGCCATGGGGAAACGCACTGGGGAAATAACCTGCTTTTTAGCTCTAAGGTAAAGCCTGTTTGTCAGTTCCAGTCTTGCGGTCAGAAGCGTGATTGATTTTATTCCACCTCCAGTTCAGCACGGGAGCCACGAGTTAAAGTAGCGCCCTATAGCATTGCAGATATTCTTTATTCGCTTTGCCGCCACTGTCTTGCCCCTCCTTTTTGTATCCCTTCAACTCGAATCTGTGCTGGAGCACACTACCTGAAGTTTATGGAGAGACCCTGGAGGGCTGGAGGAGGGGGGTAGTCAGATAAGCTTTGACAGAAGACAGAGGGTCTATTATCGGACGACGCCCACTGCTCATTCCTCCTCTTCTTCTGCTCCTGCCATGAATATCCTGTGTGACCTTCGTATCTGAATCATTTTCTTACCTTGACGTCACTTCTAGGCCAGCCCCACCACAGTAGCCCCAGCATCCCTCATCCAACCCCAATGCCTGTGTCAATTTATAAGCAAACATTCTGCTGATTCAGGGACCACTCTGCTTACTCACGCAATGGACACGCAGGGCCCTAGTGAAGGTCTGATTTCCTCCTCATTCCTTTCTCCCCCCTCCCTGTCTCAAGCCCCTGCACTTACACCTGATGTTCTCAATCTCCGGTTCTGATTCATGTCACTGACTCCCCTTCTGGTGCTTTGCCAAATCCCCAAAGTTAGATGCATGTGTGGATGGATGCCTAGCTAGTTGACTGGATAGATGGGTTCTTTAATTCAGAAGTGCCTCTTATGAACCAGAAGCTATCGTAAACATTCAATCAACAAACATTAGCTTAATACTACTCTGTTTTAGGAACTACACTACACAATGGAGATCTATTTATTCACCGCGGCAAGTATCGTGTGACCACTTGGAGCTAGGCACTGTACCAGAAAATGGAATACCTAGGATAAAAACTTGCGAACTTTAGTGCCTAAGAACTTTCTAAGACTCTCCTTAAAAATTCAGGTTTTCAGATTCCATTGCCCAAAGTTTCTGAGTCAGTTCACTTTGCCTGGGATCAGTCAACTGCATTTTGAATAATAATACCAGATGGTCCTGACACATGGCTCCTGGACTACCTCTGAGCAAGAATGAACGGCGATTCAGGGAATCATCTGAATTCTCTTAAGGTCCAAGCTGAACTCCATCCAATCCCCTGGTGGTCTCAGCATCCTCTGTTGGAGGGAGATGGGAGGAGAGGGGCTTTTCCAGAGCCACCTGGACCTATTTGCCTTGGAAAAGCATCAACCCTGAAACCCAGAACCCTCAGCTGACATACTACCCATAGTTAACGTCTTTATTTTTCTCCAAGTCAGGACATATTTCCTGGAACCCTTCCTCTCTCCATCACTGCATTTCCATGACCAATCCTTATCCTCTAACATCCGTATGATCCACCCACCTCCTAATGTGATAGTGACCCTGACAGACCCAAAGGCAGAATTAAATGACATGCTTATCTAATCCTGTCTGTCTTCGAGATCCTGAAAAATTCCTCTGCTTCCCAACATCTTTTTCTGATGGTACCAGTATCAGGAAAGCACTCCCCTGTGTTTTCCCGGATTTGCTTATTTCCCTCAGGTGTCAAGGACGTGCACTGTACAATGGCACATTTATGGAAGTGCTCTTAGTTGCTGGTTTTTTATGCCCAGGATGGAATACAGCAGGGGTGCACCCTGCTACCAGCTCAGAGATGCTTTGCTTGCCACTCTGCTCTTGTAAAGCCCAGTCCAGCCAAATGGAATGCACAGGACCAGCAGAACACTTCAGCAGTCTCTTAGGTTCTGTCTGTTACAGGCAACTAGGAGACTTGCTTAGTTGAGGGTCCAAGGTTCCATTAAGGATACAGAGAACAGGAGAGAGCTGGACAATTTCACATTGGAAAAAATCCCTTCCATGTGTCAACTATTCCTTCCCCTTCTCTGACCTACCTTTTTGTTCAAAGGCACTTCTGGAAACAGCTGATGACAAACACCTCATCGTGGAGTCATAGGGGAATAAGGGAAGAAAATGTGATGAGGGAAAAAAAACAAAGAACACGGGAAACATGGGAGGATTAGTCAACTCAAGACTGTGAGGCATAGACAGCAGAAATTTATTTCTCACAGTTATGGAGGCTGGGAGGTCCAAGAGCAAATGGGTACTGGCCCATTTGCTTCCTGGTGAGAGCCCTCTTCCTGGATTGCAGATGGCTGCCTTTATGTTGTGTCCTCACATGATAGAGAGAGAGCTCTGGTGTCTCTTCCCCTTCTTGTAAGGGCACTAATGCTATCACAAGGGCTCCACCCTCCAGATCTCATCTAAATCTAGCTTCCTCCCCAAGGACCCATCTCCAAACACCATCACATTGGGGGGTTAGGACTTCAACCTATGAATTTTTGGGGAGACGTGATCCAGTTCATAGCAGTGGGCTTCAGAGGCTGTTCTGCCATCTTCACCTTGTGACCTTGATGAGTTACTTAAACTCTTTGCGAGACTTCTACAAATCCAGAGAAAGGCAATTGAGAAGTAAAAGCATTCTGGAAGCCTTGGAAAGTCGCCAGAGATGTAACTCGAGGCTGGAATGTTTGGAAAGGAATTTTCTGGCTTCCAAGTGTGTGTGCGTGCGTATCTGTGTGCACATACACACATGGCAGGGGGCGGCAATAGGAGAGGCAGTAAAATGACCCTTGGGAGGTGAAGAGGACGGCAGATTTTCAGCTCTAAAAAAGAACAGTAGCTATAGATCTCCAGATGGAGACAGAGCAGCAGTAAGATAGTACACATGGGAACACAATGCCAGGGACATTTCAGGATCCTGGGAGAATTGGCAAAGTGGAGAAAGAAGCACAGGGATCTGCAATTGCTGTTCTTGGCCTGTTTCTAGGTTTCCGAGCCCTAGTCTTTTTTTTCCCAGTTGATTGCATCTGTACTTATAGAAGATATGCTACAGAATGATGTAAGAGTCAAATTTGGGGCTTCAAAAGGTAAGATCCAGTCACAATACTGTGGTTTGATAAGAAAGATCCAGGTCCATCCTCCTCTCTCCCACTTTTCTTCAGGCTACATGAAGATCAGGAGCTACGGTCCAAGCCAAACCTGAAGAGGTCTATGGATCCCCGAAGTGGGCTGAAGCGCAAGGGCTGGTGCAACCTTACAGGAGCTGCTTCCCCGAGTCGGCCCAAGGGGGAGTGAGATCCTGGGCTCACGCTCCAGCATCAAGAAGAGAACAAACGGTCTGTGTGGCACGTGGATGCATCTGGGGCTCCGGAGGCTTCACCGGCTCCACTGACCAATGGCCTATCAGGGAGCCTTAGATGATTTCACATGAAGAAAACTAGGAGCAGACTCAGACCCACTGAGTTCCTAAGCGTAAAAAGTGGCTCAGGGGACTTCCCTGGTGGCACAGTGGTTAAGACTCCATGCTCCCAATGCAGGGGGCCTGGGTTCGATCCCTAGCTGGGGAACTAGATCCCACATGCGTGCCGCAACTAAGACCCAGTGCAACCAAATAAATAAAGAAAAAAGAAAAAGAAAAAGTGGCTCAGGGGGCAACTCAGGGTTTTTTCTATTCTTAGGAGACAGAGCAGTGTCTCAGAGAGGCCAGACCGGAGTACATCCCATGGTGAGCTCCGTGAGACGTGAACCCAGAGACAGGAAGAGGATCCCCTGTGGAGGGACACTGATCTAGAACTGAGGCCACACCAGCCACCCACGATGCCGTGAGGGCACTGTCCATATGGCCAGTGGGAGCCCAGGAAAAGGTGGGATGAGGGTGAGCGTGGTCAGCTTGACATCAGGTTCCAATCCCCCAGGGGAGTGTCAAATTTACACATTTAAATTGACAAGTCCGAAAATAATTCCTTGCACATTTGAGTTTCTGGCCTCATATCTTCACCCACTTCAGCTGGACCATCATCCTATTATCAGTGTGACCCTCCCACTCCCTACTCCACTCATTAGGACAAATAGAACCTGGCTCACAACCCATTAGCTGCCCAGAATGTGGAGGGGCGGAGGTGTCAAAGGAGCATAGACACAACCCGGGACAGACGAGGAAGGGGAAGCCCCAATGCTTATCACAGAGGCATGCAGCAAATGTGCTTAAAGTAGGTACCGTCACAATGACATGCGATGCTACGAGCTGACAGGAGTACTTCTGATGTCCCTCAGGAACTACAGCTCAGGTGTCTACGTAACAGCACCCTAGGCCTCAGACAAGGGCAAGGTACGAATTGGGCCTCAGGAAACGTATTTTCCACACCCTGATCTCCCCTGAGAAATAGACGGGGAAGAATCCGGAGAAAGGAAACTTGCACTGGGGTCAGTCTCAGTTGATTCTGAGCTTTAGACGCATCTTATCTTAATGGACAAATGTTACAAGTCCTAGGCTGGTGTTTTATCACATCCAGAGAGTACTTGAATTGGGGATATAAAGAAGACAGAATTTAAGAGAAGTAATTGATGCAAGGAACACCACAAGTCAGGAGGATTAATAAAGGTAAGACCAGACACATACCTGGCAGACCACAAAAGTGGCTCCTTAAACCTGCTTATTCAGCAGGAACATGCCTGCCTCCTTGTGATCTTGCCTTTCCTTCAGGGTTCTAGCAACCATGGATAATCAGATTACCAAACTCTTACAGGAAGATGATGCTTCCCAAAGATGGCTCATCTCACATGCTCTTTTTACAATATGACTGACATCTTCTCCCTCAAGAGATCTTTGTGCCCTCTTCTTGGATGTGGGTAGGGGAAAGGGATTGCTCCAGCCAACAGACTATGGTGGAAATGATGCTACGGTTTTTTCCAAGGCTGGGTCCTTGGACTATAGCTTCCACCTGTCTCTCTCAGTCTCACTCTTAGGACGCTTGCCCTTAGCAACCAGCAACCACACTGTGAGGAAGCACTACCTAGCCTACAGATAGATGACATGGGTAGGCCCATGTGGAGTAGAACTGAGGCCCCCAGCCAACAGCCAGCATCAAACAAGAGCCAAGTGAGTGAATGAATCTTCAGAAGATTCCAGCGCTCAGGCTTTGCGCTGCCCCAGCTGATGCAAAGTGGAACAGAGATGAGCTACCCCCACAAATTACAGATTCATGAGCAAAATAAATGGATCTTGTTTTGAGCCATTAAGTTTCTGAGTAATTTTTTAATACTGCTTAGTTAACTTACCGATGAATAGGTCTCAGGTGCTGCTATGGACTGAATTGTACGCCCTCCCCCCCCCCCCCAAACACCCCAGAATTCATACGTTGAAGCTCCAACCCGCAACATGATGGTTTTGGAGATGCGGCCTTTGGGAGATAATCAGGGTTCAATGAGATCATGAGGGTGGAGCCCTCGTAACGGAATTAGTACGTTTATAAGAAGAGAGCAATGGTAGAGCTCTCTTTGCCATGTGAGGACACAGCATGAAGGTGGCCATCTGCCAGCTAGGGAGAGAGCTCTCACCAGGCAGTGAATGGACCAACTCCTTGACCTAGAACTTCCCTGGAAGATATACATTTATTTTGTTTAAGCCACCCAATTCTATGGTATTCTGTTACGGCAGTCCAAGCCAACAAGTGCAGGCATCTAATACTTCTCAGGCACAACATGGTAAATTGGTCCCTGAATAATCCACAAATGATCTTAGTTTTGCTTCATTGGTAACGTGGAGTTATCTATGACCCCTCTGACCTCTGTTCCTTCTGCCCCAATTAATCAGGAGTAAATGAATACTATTCACATCAGAAGCCCCATATAACAACAAAGGTTCTAGACCTAGACTATGCTATAAACACATTGAGTTTTCAGAAGCAATATAATGGCTAAATTATAGTAAATTAGTTTTACTAGTGCAAGTAAACACTCTCAAGATTACTGAGAAGCAACTTGGTTTCATGAAGAGCAGTGCACTTACAGTTAGAAAAAATGGGTGGAAACATTCTCAGTGTCATTTTCTAGCTGATCAAGTCACTTAATTTCTCTGGACTCAGTCTCCTCAGATGCAGACTGGGTTGAGAATAATGTCTCCTTAGCAAAGCTCTTGTGAAGATTTAATTAAGTGGGACAATAGAGGGAAAAGTGCTCAAAATTATTGCCTGAATGAGAGTTATTTCAAGAGATTCTTTAAGAAAATGACTAATGTTAAGAATAGTCAGCCAAATCTTAACATTAATCAGAGGTCTGGTTTTCACTAAGGAAAATTAGGGACTTCTTTCATTAACCTATGTTCAGAGGTATTACATGAAACTTACTTTCCATGTACTGATAACCATCTTACTCATTTCTATTTAAGAGGCTATTATTTTAACTCCCCCTGGCTTCTCAGAGTTTGATGGCCTGATGTTAGGCTTTTCACCAAAACATAAGCTATAGTAAACCAGGGCTGGCACCTGCAGTATTATTATTAGTAGTATTTTTTTTTTTGTGGTACGCGGGCCTCTCACTGTTGTGGCCTCTCCCGTTGCGGAGCACAGGCTCCGGACGCGCAGGCCCAGCGGCCATGGCTCACGGGCCCAGCCGCTCCGCGGCACGTGGGATCTTCCCGGACTGGGGCACGAACTCCTGTCCCCTGCATCGGCAGGCGGACTCTCAACCACTGCGTCACCAGGGAAGCCCCAGTATTATTATTTTGACGTTTGAAAAATCCAGCTGGTTCAGAGGTATTCTTCGTAGCGTTTTAATGTCAGTGAGTTAACAGCTCAGTGACAGAAGCCAGGTGAAATCAGTAAGAGCGGTCTTAGATATGGACTCTTTTCCTAGGAAGAGAGGAGAACACTGGCACCTTTCTATACTCTTGTTTGAAGCCGATCGTAGCCGAATGACATAAGGCGACGAGGAGCTCTCTAGCTATGCCAGGCAGAACGAGGAACCTGTTTCCATGATGCTTTCTGATGCACTTTCCACAGGAGCCACCAAACGGCATGAACTTGGAGCTACCTCCACCCTGGGTTCGATTTTTGCAAAACTTTCGTTGGCATAGTTCAAACTCCCTAGCCCCTTGTAAATGCTGCCAAGGCCTTGGTGGTAGAAGACGCTGAGGCCCTGGTGGACAGAGGACCACGTCACAGCCGTCCTCTCCTGGGGCTTAGCTGCGAGGGTCATCAGCCACCTGAAATCTGCACTTTGGGCGGCAGTTCAGATCCCACCTCTGCCACACGGGTACTTCACTTACAACTTCGGGATAAAAGAAGTTCTGAATTATTCGACCGTTATGTAGGTGAATTAGGAAAATCTGTGCAAAATGCGAATGACTGGGCCACATGAGCCCTAAAAAGAACCAGCAGGGGCTTCCCTGGTGGCGCAGTGGCTGAGAGTCCGCCTGCCGATGCAGGGGAAGCGGGTTCATGCCCCGGTCCGGGAAGATCCCACATGCTGCAGAGAGGCTGGGCCCGTGAGCCATGGCCGCTGAGCCTGTGCTCCGCAGCGGAAGAGGCCACAGCGGTGAGAGGCCCGCGTACCGCAAAAAATAAAAAGAGAAAAAGAGAACCAGCACCTCGTCTCAATAAGTAATAACTACTGTTATAACAATCCTATCAAACATTTCTTAACTTAGGCAAATAGTATTTATCCTTCATTTCATCAGTATTTATTAATGTTTCATAACTAGGTGTAAAGCGAGGACAAAGCAACTACTGTACCATTAAAACAAAACAAACAAGAACAACGAAACACCTCTGGACTTCCACCTCAAAATATTGCCAACAGGAAAGGAAAGAGCACAGCTGGAGTCTCAGCATGGTTCATGCAGGCCGGGCTAGTCCACTGTCTCTCCCCTCGTCAGACCCTTTGTCCGTGATGCCAGGAGAGTCAGAGAGATAAAGCTGCCATGGCCCCGCTTGTCAACGGAATTGTGGTCGGAATCAGTCTACCCCAGGGAAGCTGGCAGCAGAGAGACTGGTATGCTAGGTGGTGGGAGGTGGAGGGGGTCTGCACAGAGGTGCCTCCCAGGAACCTGGAATTCAGGTTCTCCTATAAAAACACCTGTTTGATTCCCACAGGGATTCACAAGGTCATCTCAAGGCAAATAACAAGGTGCAAAATCTAGCAGAACTAGATTAAACCCGCGTGAAAAAATGTGGAAATGCCGTGTCACTAAGGAGGACCGTGGAAGCAGAGAAAGAGTCACATTGCTGAGGTAGATGTCGGCAATGCCCATCGAAGAACTTGCAAGTGCCTCACGAGTACGCATCCCCATCGTGGCGTAGATCCATCAGGTGCCGGTGCCTGGATCCTACCCAGCCTCCAGTGTTTCTTCGGGTAACTTGGGTAATTTGGTTTCCCCTGCGGTTATTTTAGGAATCAACTGCTCTGGTCACACTAACGTGAATAAAGCCACTCCTGACAATTTCATCTCTTCCCAAATGAAGGAAATAAGCACCTGCTTTGTACATCAGCCTCATGCAAGGGTCACTGCTCCCTAGTCTTTGCAAGGAGACATCCAGCCCTAGTTCAGTAGATCTGGGACATGAGAAGGCCTGAGGCCATGGCCTTTCAAGGCTGAGAATCTAACCCTTTGTTGTAGCTAAGACACCGATCACTTGTTGCTCCGTCCTAATAGCACCGTGAGAGTTCTCCTTCATAAGGCTGGGGAATTTTCATGGAGGACAGCCATCACAGGTAGGTAATGCTCTAGCTTCCCCTTTGATGCTAGCTTGTTAAAATACTGGCGAGTTTAATGTTGTAGTTTTATTTTACCATTTAATGCCTTAAAATTACAGGCAAAAAGTTAGAACACTGGTTCTCAAAGGGATGATTTTCACCCCCCAGGGGACATGTGACAATGTCTGGAGACGTATTTGTTGTCAGGAGTATGGAGGCAGGGGTACCACTGACATCTAGTGAAGAGAGGCCAGGGATGCTGCTAAACCTCCTACCATGCACAGGACAGCCCCCCTCACCAACCCCCTCCCCCTCCCGAAAACACACATCAACAGCTATCTTTTGTTCAGGATGTCATAGTCCTGAAACTGAGAAACCACTAGTTAAGAGAAAATGTGTTTCTTTTTTCCTCTCTTCCTACCAGTGCTCTTGTGTTTCAGAAAAACAGAAACTAACATCTCCCGGGCAATTTGCAAGGGTAGTAACTGCTTCCACTGTATTCTTAAGTTTCACAACGGCCCCTTGAGGTATTTGTCAGTATTCCCATATCACACGTGGGGAGAGTGAGGGTCAGAAAGGTTGAAGAACTTGCCTTGTCACACAAGAACAAAATTCAAACCCAGATTAGTTTGATACGCTATATATCTTCTGTGAATTGAGATTCTTAATTAGAAATCAGGAAAAAAAAAAAAAAAATCCAGCTAACTCCCAAACACCAATTAGGTTTTACAGGTATTAAAATACGAGCAAAATTTCACTAAAAAGGACTCTAGAGAATGAAATCAAGTGCTCGTGTATTACGGAAAGTATTCCATTGGGATACAGTGGGAAAAGGGTCACACGATGCCTCCTTCAATCATGGTTCACACTTAGAGCAAAGTCAGGCTCACCCTGGACTTGGACTGTACCATGCCACGATGTGTGTTAATTATTACATTCTGCAAATGAGATGGCCCGATAGTTCTGACAGGGGAGTCCTGGGTGCAGTGCCCAAGAGCTTCAGGGATTCTGATTCACTAGGAATCTGCAGTATTAACAAGCACTTCAGGTAGTTCTGTTGCAGGAATTCTTTATAATTACTGCTTTAAGCCAACCCATACTGAGCGTCTCCTAGAGTGAGCCTCTGTCTCCAACTTCTTATTTTTGTCCTTCCCTGGGATTTTTCAATAGGACAATTACTTATTTTTGTATGTAGTATACTCCGATTATTTCTTCAAAGAAAAGGGACAAGAAGATAATTAAAATATAGTTGGTTGCAACTAGAGATTATCATATTAAGTGAAGTAAGTCAGAAAGAGAAAGATAAATACCATATGATATCACTTATATGGGGAGTCTAAAATATGACACAAATGAACTTATCTACAAAAGAGAAACAGACTCACAGACGTGGAGAACAGACTTGTGGTTGCCAAGGGGGAGGGGGGTGGAGGAGGGAGGGAGTGGGAGTTTGGGGTTGGTAGATGCAAACTATTACATACAGAATGGATAAACAACAAGGTCCTACTGTATAGCATAGGGAACTATATTCAATATCCTGGGATAAATCATAATGGAAAAGAATATAAAGAAGTGTACATGTGTATAACTCAGTTGCTTTGTTGTACAGCAGAAATTAACACAATATTGTAAATCAACTATACTTCAATAAGATAAATAAACATTTTATAATCTTAATAAAAACAACACTAGTAGCTGCCATCTTTGAGTTCAAACTACACACCGGAGTTTTCTCTAGAAGCTTCATTTGCAGTAACTCATTAAGACTCACCCCAGGCACTATCACTACCCCCATTTTACAGCTGGTTAAATGGATTAAGACAGCCCCTCAAGGTGCGTAGTTAGTAGCGAAGAGCTGAGCGTGGCTCTTTACTAAAATGAAGTATTGCGGGGGCTAGTTGAAAGATAATTGTAAATATGCAAATGACCATAGACAGGAAGGATGAAGTGCAGTAAAAGAAAAACCTGCTTTGCCCTGGCAGTGCAGAGAAGCAGAAGAGAACACCCAGGGCAGGGATCGGGTGAGAGGTGGCCTTTAGGTGTGCCTCGAGGATCCAGTTGGTCTCTCCTTGCTCAGTCATGGAAGGGAGTGTAATTTCTCCCTCCGAAAGGAAGTGTTAAACAATTTGTGAATCTGGGTGCAGGGTACGTGGGCATCCATTTCACTATTCTTAAGGAAGACACAGCCCAGGAGATGGAAGAAGCTGGATGAGAGGCAAGAAAGCTTTGGGTACTGAACAAGCGATTTTAGTTTGGTGGCCATCGGGGGAGGGAGTGGTGCTTGTTTCTGTGGTTTTTAATCCATGTCCTTTTACGTTAAACACCAGGAGGGAGGTGAGAACATGCAAATCCATGATACCGCAGACTGCACGGTCCTAACGGAAACACCATTTTGCAGACTTTACAGGTAATCTGTTTTCTGGGCAACAACCTTCTTAGGCTGAATTCTCGAATGGCTTCCCTGCAATACGCATAGATATTGAAAGCAATTCCCTACTCCCTGGACTCATTTATTTTCTCCAGGTACTTCCTGGCAGCCATCTGTAACTGTAAACAATAGTTCCATTTGGGAAAATTAAAACTGACTTTCTATTATGCTCAAAATACTTAATTAGTATTCCCGCCTCTGCCACATTAATGAATTTTTTAACACGGTGACCACAGCTAGTGTCTGGGAGGGGGAAGGACGGCCCCGGAGTCCAGACTGGCCATGCCTCCCCATCCTGCCTCTTCTCCTTCCTCCCCAAGAACGTCTATCTCAGTTTCTCTCCTCAGAGCAGCAGTTGCTAGGGCCTCTCCCAAGCGGGCTCCAGGTTGGGTAAAAATGTTGTCCACGGCATCAGCGGAGGGCTTTTTAAGAGAAATGAACTTCATTTCATACTCTTGACTTGAAGGAAGAATGCCCACCAACACTCCTACACTAATCCCTCATATTCCCGAAAGACTGCTTATCTCCAAACACAAAACAAAAACATAAATACCACCCCCCATACCTACTTCCTCCCAAAAAAAGATTCTTAAAAAAAGAGCTCTCTTCCTCTGGAACCCAGAAATAAGGAAAGTAAAGGTTGAGTCACAACACACTCATGTCAAGGCCACGGCAGAATGCCAAATATTTTACATCATTACATACAACACACACACACACACACACACAGAGTCATTTTCTCTAACGACTGCATATGGTCTCTATAGAACGTGCATTTCTTTCAGAGAAGCTTTGACCCTTACACTGGAAGGTAATTACCAACTTGTTTTCTTTCTATCACATTTAACATTTTAAATAAAAGTGAATTTCACATTTTTCAGGCTTGGAAATGACCTACATCTCCTATCTTGTTTCACACGAGCCTCTCACAAAGGATAAAACTAAAACGTTTTTTGCACTGAGACCTGTTGCTCATAAGCCTTTCCATGGTCACTGACTGAAGCTTTTTAATTTCCTAGCAATGCCTCCTAAGGGCAAAGGCTGGACACACACTGAAGATAGGAGGCCAAGAAGTCCAATGCTTCCCAGTTTCCCCTCCTTTCACCTCTCGGGACAAGCGCTGATGCCACTGTGGTCTCATTTAGACATCTTCAGTTTAGCTCCATTCAAAGGCGATGGAAAGCAGTTCTGAAACTTGGTTGAGAAAATGAAAAGAAATCTTTAAAAATAAAGTCAGTGCCTCCCTTGGTGCTGGGCTACTTTGGCACGAGATGGTGCATCACCGGGTATTATCAGCTTGAACAAAACGCAGCTGAAGAAACGGAAGTTGAAACTTGGGATGAATGGGAACACGCTCCAAATTGAGGAGTCCACTCAATGACAAGAGGTCACTGTGTCAGGTGTGTACACCCATCACTGCTCAGCAGCCTCTGAACGTGACCAGGTAGCAAACAGCTTCTGTTTATCTTTGGAAGAAGAAGGCAACAGGCTCAGCTATGATATTATCTTGGCATCGCTGTTCAAGTCGTGAACACCTGCTCTTTTTGCTAAGTTTCCATATGATGGGGATATTAATCAAGGTTCCCTCCACCCTCATCCCTATAGTCATGGGGTGGGCATGTACACTAAGCCACACTATTCAGCCTCCCTTTTTCTGGAATTTGAGATCTGAGCTGAATAGAGATGGGGGTGAACAGATTTCCTCTGATGGCAGCACCACAAGCGCCAGCCTCCTCCTTTCCGCTACCTAGATTCCTAACAGTATCCTGGTTTCTGAATTCCCTAAGTTCTGATTGCCTGGCTTGAATTCCATGAGCTAACTTAGGAATCGGCACACTTCTTCTGTAAAGGACCAGGTAATGAACATTTTAAGCTTTGCTGGCCAGACAGTCTCAGTCACCACTACTCCGCTCTGCCATCACAATGCAAATGCAGCCCCAGAAAACCCATAAACAAAAGGCATGGCTGTGTCACGACAAGACTTTATTTAGGGACACTCAAATTTGAATTGCATGTAGTTGTCACATGTCAGGAAATATTGCTCTTGTTTTGATTTTTTTCAATGATTTGCAAATGTAAAAACTATCCTTAGCTTGTGGGCTATACAAAAACAGGCAGCAGGACTGACTTGACCTGACCCCTATCTCCCCCTGGGCTAAGGCATCTCTCTCTGGTAACTTCCTATATTCTACCTAATCTAAATGCAGTCAGTTTCTCTTGCCTGAAAGGGAAGAAATCTGACTCTAACGTGCATTGAATTTATCTGTATCTAAAGGACATTGGCTACAAGGTTCCCCAGTGAACACTTATTCAGTTCCTTATTTGTTCATTCATGCATTCAATCTGTGTTGAGCACCTTTTATGCTCCAAGGACCATATGTAGCAGGCACTGAGAATACAGCCGTAATTCAGGCCAACACCATCCTGCCTTCCTAAGGGAGCTTTCTACACAACAGGCATGGATGAAACTGATGGGAAACAAAGGCAGGGATTTAAATTATCGCCTGTGGCTGCACAGGACACTCTCTGGGGAGACTGGATGTTCAAAAGGCATGTTCAGAGGGGGGGAAAAAATTACAAAGTTCAAGATGGTAAGAGAGGGTGCAGATGACTGAGCTCCTAAATGATCCTTCTAGAAAGAAAAACAAGGTAAGGTCTACCAAAAGGGGAATTTGAAACTCTAGTGAGAAGGAAGAGAAATAAACAGTCAAAATCTCAAAAATCAATGTAAACAAGATGCATTTGATAGGACATTTTTATTAATTAAAAAAAGAAACAGGGCTTCCCTGGTGGCGCAGTGGTTGAGACTCTGCCTGCTAATGCAGGGGACACGGGTTCGAACTCCGGTCTGGGAGGATCCCACATGCCGCGGAGCATCTCGGCCCGTGAGCCACAACTACTGAGCCTGCGCGTCTGGAGCCTGTGTTCCGCAACAAGAGAGGCCACGACAGTGAGAGGCCCGCGCACCGCAATGAAGAGTGGCCCCCGCTCGCCACAACTAGAGAAGGCCCTCGCACAGAAACGAAGACCCAACACAGCCAAAAATAAATAATAAACTCCTACCCCCAACATCTAAAAAAAAAAAATTAAAAAAAAAAAGAAACAATAAATATTAGAGATGACACTGGCTTACTTTCATAGTTTGCCTGATGTGGACGGAATCACATATATAAAAGGGATCTTATCTAACTCTCTTCTACCAAGATATGTAATTAAACAAGCAGAACCGAGGTTTTGGCTTTTCAAGTCCTTATTGATGATTCCATATCCTTCCTCTTCTGTGTTCTTTTTTTATCCCCTGATATTTAGGTTTGGGAGAGTCTTCTTAATATTAAAGACAATCTCTCCAGCAGAAAATATAAGCCCGGCCCCACTTGTCATGTACTCAGAGGAAATAAATTGTGCTTGCCTTTTCTATCAAGCCTTTCTGAAGTGCTACTAAAGAAAGATTACTGCTAGGTTGACCTTAAGACCGTCATTCTCTGGGCTTAATTAACCTGGGTGAATATACTTGTTCCCAGATGGATTATAGTCGAAGTCCATTATGAAGTGGCTTAAGAGAGCACGGGTTGGCTCTCCCTAATATGGAACTGAGGGGTCCAAAACACTTCCTCTTTCAGTCGTGGCACGCCAATGCAGATATACCATCAAGTGGAGACGGTGCTGAACACCTGGCAAGAGCTCAATAAATGAGTGAAAATATTCTGAGCTGACTCTTATATGACATTATTGCTACTCTCCCAAGGATTTTGTAAATTCTCAACTTCTGGTTTCATTTTCCTCTCTATTCTTCTCAGAGGAAATGCCCTGTGAACCACTTTTTCCATAACAACTTTTCAATCTACTAATATGAAAACTGACCAAACACAGATGGCTAAGAATACCCTTAGAAATACATTCCCACCTCACCACGGTATTGCTCATTAACAAAAGTAAACAGCTTTAAGAAAAGCATTTCTGAGAATTTAGTGTACCATAAACAAATTGACCCCCTTTTACATATATATACATGTGTGTATATGTGTGCACAGATATACATGCGTATAAATTATACACTAATATTGTTGGGTGGACAAATATTTGTTAAACACATTTTTTGTGTTCACATTTAAATATAAGGATAAAACACCATTTGAGGTAACATTTAAAGAAATACAACTTTGTGGAACAGATCTGTGTTTTCTCCCCAGTATCTCAACTGTTATTTATCGCCCCTTAGTTTAATCCTCACTTTCTTTCTGTATTTCCCACAGGGCATATTATAAATTTGATTTCTACTTCTACTTTATCACTCAAAGGCTAGCTGACATATTCTGGTTTTGACAGTCTCACTACAGCTATATCCCTCACCACCTCCATTCACTGGATTAACTAGGATTAATTACTTGACTATTTACTGAATTAAGAAATTAGTAAGGAATTACTTAAGTATCTGAAAAGGAAACACTGCAGACCAGTGCTTTGAGCACCTAGACATTCAAAATACCACTTTGGTTTTTAATACTCTAGGTAAGGATATAATACATATGGTCTTTTTCTGCTCTCAGATACTACAGATCTACTCTTGGAATGAGGATATGGCAAGAGGAGTGATTTCTCAAATTAAAAATCAAAGTACTATTATCAGAAGAAGGCAAATAGGTGTTGAGTAATGCTAACGAGGAATTATATCTTTTTTTTCAACCAGAGACAGAAATATGTTAGAATCTCTATCTTCTTTAAAAACTGAACCCTACATTATACACTATGAATTCTTTTATAAAAAAGACATAAAATACTCAGAAGTCTGAAGATAAACAATATTTACAAGCATCAGAACAAACTAGAATAATCTAGTGTTTTCTCAGTTGCAATTAGTCAATTCAGGTTTATTCCATCTGTCCTGAGTAGGTAAAGTTAGCGGAATCAGTTCTCCAACTGGACTATGTATTAAGAGGACGCGGCCTCAGCTTTTATCTGCTGATAGGTTAATTGGCTTCCATTAGCTTGCACACCTTCTAAGAACCATGGTTGTCCCTTTACTCTGACAAATCTTTGGAATAGAGCCACAGCTGTCCCAGAAGCAGCTTTCCCTACAATACATCTGCTCATACATCTCAATGTGGTAATACAAATTCTGTATGTGTCCAAAGTCAAAAGATGTGTTTGGTGTTTACTGACCCCAGCAGCTGTGCCCCAACCAGATGTTCCCTGCTGAGCCTTCTACTGTGGTTCCTGCTTCCAAGTCCGCTAGACTGGACTGTTTCCTGCCTGTTTCCAAGCCTGTTTCTCCAACTTCAGAAGAGAAAATGCCATTTAATTCCCTTTTGCTTCAACTAACCAGAGCCCATTTCTGCTGCTTATGATAAACTGTTCCCAGCTGCAAACCATTTATTCAACTAATATTTTTTAAATGCCCGCAATCTGTGTGGCACTTGTGATTTAATGATGGGCAAATGTCAGGTCTCTGCTCATAGGAGCTCACAGCCTAGAAGAGGTGATTATAAAAATGGCAATGAGGTCTGTCTGACAAAAGATAGGGGGCATGGGAAGGGTGCTGTGTCCCTTTGGCTACACTGATGGAGAGGTGACCCTCTGGGGGTAATTACAGAGCTCAGATCCAACTACAGAAAAGGAGGGAACCATTTGAAGAGCTGGGGCAAG
The DNA here is from genome assembly GCF_008692025.1 of Phocoena sinus. Classification (NCBI taxonomy): domain Eukaryota; kingdom Metazoa; phylum Chordata; class Mammalia; order Artiodactyla; family Phocoenidae; genus Phocoena; species Phocoena sinus. The sequence goes on from NC_045773.1 coordinate 8,960,189, forward strand.
AAGAATCCATACAGAGGTAAGAACAATTACAAAGACAGGAAGACAGAAGGACAGGAGGACAGAACATGGCAATCTCTGGTCTCTCCTTGTCTGCCCTTCCAATCACGTGGGGCTATAAAATCCCTGCGGGCCAAACCCACTCCCCAAAATGTTACCTCCTTTCTCTAAAATTATTTTAACACAATATTTTTGTTTATTCTCAACTTGTTTGATACATTTGAGGCTTGTTTCTCAATAAAATTATAAGCCCTTTCAGAGCTGGAGAGATGTCAGACACTCTGTTTATATCCCCACACATTATGGTCATGGTAGGTGTCCCATAAAAGTGCAGCAACTGAGATGCCAAGTGCCCAGCAAGACCAGATTATTGTTAGTCTGTCACCATGTGTGGCAATGATGCTGTAAAGATGTTTCAGTATTTCTCTCCAAGGGTTGTCTTATCTCTGCATTCATTAATTAAAGCAATTAGGATGGAGATTCTTTATATATCCAGTCTAGCCCGGAAAAGCTGACAGTTAACTGGATTCATCAGCTAGGTCCCTAAAGTTACAAGATCCTAGAATTGGCAATTGACTTCAAAGGATTTAGCAAACAATGACAAACACACAGACACTTCCAATCCCAGCTAACACACAGAAATAATCATCTTTAATACACTGCATTAGGGGGGACCTTCAAGATGGCAGAGGAGTAAAACATGGAGATCGCCTTCCTCCCCACAAATGCATCAAAAATACATCTACATGTGGAACAATTTCTACAGAACATCTACTGAATGCTGGCAGAAGACCTCAGATTTCCCAAAAGGCAAGAAAGTCCCCACATACCTGGGTAGGGCAAAAGAAAAAAGAAAAAACAGAGACAAAAGAATAGGGACGGGACCTGCACCACTGGGAGGGAGCTGAGGAGGAGGAAAAGTTTCCACACAAGAAAGCCCCTTCACTGGTGGAAATGGGAGGTGGGCAGGGGGAAGCTTCAGAGCCACGAAGGAGAGCGCAGCAGCAGGGGTATGGAGGGCAAAGCAGGAGATTCCCACCCAGAGGATTGGTGCCGACCAGCACTCACCAGCCTGAGAGGCTTGTCTGCTCACTTGCTGGGGTGTGTGGGGTTGGGAGCTGAGGCTTGGGCTTTGGAGGTCAGACCTCGGGGAGAGGACTGGGGTTGGCTGCATGAAGACAGCCTGAGGGGGGCTAGTGCACCACAGCTAGCTGGGAGGGAGTCCAGGAAAAAGTTCAGACCTGCCGAAGAGGCAAGAGACCATTGTTTCGGGGTGCGTGAGGAGAGGGGATTCCTTCCCCGTGTGCCCAGAGAAGGCACAGTACCACCTAAGTGAGCTCCAGAGATGGGCGCAAGCCGTGGCTGTCAGCTCTGACCCCAGAGACGGGCACGAAACTTAAAGCTGCTGCTGCCGCCACCAAGAAGCCTGTGTGCGAGCACAGGTCACTACCACACCTCCCCTCCCGGGAGCCTGTGCAGCCCGCCACTGCCAGGGTCCCGTGATCCAGGGACAACCTCCCTGGGAGAACACACGGCGCGCCTCAGGCTGTTGCAAGGTCACGCCAGCCTCTGCTGCCGCAGGCTCGCCCCACATTCCAATTTGACTACCGTACCCCTCCTTCCCCCGGGCCTGAGTAGGAGTCCCCCAATCAGCTGCTGCTATAACCCCCTCCTGTCTGGGCAGGGAAAAGATGCCTGAGGGCGACCTACACACAGAGGCGGAGACAAAAACCAAAGCTGAACCCCAGGAACTGTGAGAACAAAGAAGAGAAAGGGAAATTTGTCTCCCTGCAGCCTCAGGAGCAGCGGATTAAATCCCCACAATCAACCTGATGAACTCTGCATCTGTGGAATACCTGAATGGAAAACGAATCATCCCCAAATTGAGGTGGTGGACTTTGGGAGCAACTGCAGACTAGGGGTTTTCTTTCTGTGACTCATTTGTTTCTGATTTTTCTGTTTAACTCACTTTAGTTTTTAGCACTTGGTATCATTGGTAGATTTGTTTATTGGTTTGGTTGCTGTCTTCTTTTAATTATTTTAATAATTAAAAAAATTTTTCTTTCTTTCTTTTTTTTCTCCCTTTTCTTCTGAGCCGTGTGGCTGACAGGGTCTTGGTGCTCCGGCCAGGTGTCAGGCCTGAGCCTCTGAGGTGGGAGCACCGAGTTCAGGACACTGGATGACCAGAGGCCTCCCGGCTCCAGTTAATAGCAAACGGCGAGGGCTCTCCCAGAGATCCCCATCTCAATGCTAAGACCCAGCTCCACACAACAGCCAGCAAGCTCCAGTGCTGACGCCCCATACCAAACAACCAGCAAGACAGGAACACAACCTCACCCATTAGCAGAGAGGTTGCTGAAAATCATACTAACTTCACAGACACCCCAAAACACACCACCAGATGCGGCCCTGACCACCAGAAAGACAAGATCCAGCCCCACCCACCAGAACACAGGCACCAGTCCCCTCCACCAGGAAGCCTACACAAGCCACTGAACCAACCTCATCCACTGGGGACAGACACCAAAATCAACGGGAACTACGAACCAGCAGCCTGCAGAAAGGAGACCCCAAGCACAGTAAGTTAAACAAAATGAGAAGACAGAGAGAGATTGCAACAGATGAAGGAGCAAGGTAGAAACCCACCAGACCAAACAAACAGAGGAAATAGGCAGTCTACCTGAAAAAGAATTCAGAGTAATGATGGTAAAGATGGTCCAACATCTTGGAAATACAAAGGAGAAAGTACAAGAAATGTTTAACGAGGACCAAGAAGAACTAAAGAGCAAACAAACAGTGATCGACAACACAATAAATGAACTTAAAAATTCTCTAGAAGGAATCAATAGCAGAATAACTGAAGCAGAGGAACGGAAAAGTGACCTGGAAGACAAAATAGTGGAAATAACTAAAGCAGAGCAGAATACAGACAAAAATGAAAAGAAATGAGGACAGTCTCAGAGACCTCTGGGACGACATTAAACGCACCAACATTTGAATTATAGGGGTCCCAAAAGAAGAAGAGAAAAAGAGAGGGACCGAGAAAATATCTGAAGAGATTACAGTTGAAAACTTCCCTAACATGGGAAAGGAAATAGTCAATCAAGTCCAGGAAACACAGAGAGTCCCATACGGGATAAATCCAAGGAGAAACACACCAAGACATATATTAAGCAAACTGCCAAAAATATTAAAGAAGAAATATTAAAAGCAGCATGTGAATAACAACAAATAACACACAAGGGAATCCCCATAAGGTTAAGAGCTGATCCTTCAGCAGAACCTCTGCAAGCCAGAAGGCAGTGGCAGGATATATTTAAAGTGATGAAAGGGAAAAACCTACAACCAAGATTACTCTACCCAGCAAGGATGTTATTCAGATTTGAAGGAGAAATTAAGACATTTACAGACAAGCAAACGTTGAGAGAATTCAGTACCACCAAATGAGCTTTACAACAAATGCTAAAGGATATTCTCTAGGCAGGAAACACAGGAGAAGGAAAAGACCTATGAAAAAAACCCAGAACAATTAAGAACATGGTAATAGGAACATACATATCAATAATTACCTTAAATGTAAATGGATTAAATGCTCCAACCAAAAGACACAGACTGGCTGAATGGATACAAAAACAAGACCCGTATATATGCTGTCTACAAGAGACCCACTTCAGACCTAGGGACACATACAGACTGAAAGTGAGGGGATGGAAAAAGGTATTCCATGCAAATGGAAATCAAAAAAAGCTGGAGTAGCAATACTCAGACAAAATAAACTTTAAAATAAAGACTATTAGGAGAGACAAAGAAGGATACTACCTAATGATTAAGGGAACAATCCAAGATATAACAACTGTAAGTATTTATGCACCCAATATAGGAGCACCTCATTACATAAGGCAAATGCTAATAGCCATAAAAGGGAAAATCGACAGTAACACAATCATAGTAGGGAACTTTAACACCCCACTTTCACCAATGGACAGCTCATCCAAAATGAAAATAAATAAGGAAACACAAAGCTTTAAATGACACATTAGACAAGATGGAATTAAATGATATTTATAGGACATTCCATCCAAAAACAACAGAATACACTTTCTTCTCAAGTGCTCATGGAACATTCTCCAGGATAGATCATATCCTGCATCACAAATCAATCCTTGGCAAATTTAAGAAAACTGAAATTGTATCAAGTATCTTTTCTGACCACAACACTATGAGACTAGATATCAGTTACAGGAAAAAAAAACTGTAATTAATACAAACACATAGAGGCTAAACAATACGCTACTAAATAACCAAGAGATCACTGAAGAAGTCAAAGAGGAAATCAAAAAATACCTAGAAACAAATGACAATGAAAACACGACGACCCAAGACCTATGGGATGCAGCAAAAGCAGTTCTAAGAGGGAAGTTTATAGCAATACAATCTTGCCTCAAGAAACAAGAAACATCTCAAATAAACAACCTAACCTACACTTAAAGAAATTAGAGAAAGAACAAAAAAACCCCAAAGTTAGCAGAAGGAAAGAAATCATAAAGATCAGATCAGAAATAAATGAAAAAGAAATGGAGGAAACAGGAGCAAAGATCAATAAAACTAAGAGCTGTTTTTTTGAGAAGATAAACAAAATTGATAAACCATTAACCAGACTCATCAAGAAAAAAAGGGAGAAGACTCAAATCAATAGAATTAGAAATGAAAAAAGAGAAGTAACAACTGACACTGCAGAAATACGAAGGATCATGAGAGATTACTACAAGCAACTCTATGCCAATAAAATGGACAACCTGGAAGAAATGGACACATTCTTAGAAAAGCACAACCATCCGAGACTGAACCAGGAAGAAATAGAAAATATGAACTGGCCAATCACAAGCACTGAAATTGAGACTGTGATTAAAAATCTTCCAACAGAAGCCCAGGACCAGATGGCTCCACAGGTGAATTCTACCAAACATTTAGAGAAGAGCTAACACCTATCCTTCTCAAACTCTTCCAAAACATAGCAGAGGGAGGAACACTCCAAACTCATTCTATGAGCTCACCATCACCCTGATACCAAACCAGACAGAGACGTCACAAAAAAAGAAAAATACAGGCCAATATCACTGATAACATAGATGCAAAAATCCTCAACTAAATACTAGCAAACAGAATCCAACAGCACATTAAAAGGATCATACGCCATGATCAAGTGGGGTTTATCCAAGGAATGCAAGAATTCTTCGATATATGCAAATCAATCAATGTGATACACCATATTAACAAACTGAAGGATAAAAACCATATGATAATCTCAAAAGATGCAGAAAGAGCTTTCGACAAAATTCAACACCCATTTATGATAAAACTCTCCACAAAGTAGGCAGAGAGGGAAACTAACTCAACATAATAAAGGCCATATATGACAAACCCACAGCTAACATCATTCTCAATGGTGAAGAACTGAAAGCATTTCCTCTAAGATCAGGAAGAAGACAAGGTTGCCCACCCTCACCACTATTATTCAACATGGTTTTGCAAGTTTTAGTCACATCAATCAGATACGAAAAATAAATAGAAAGAATCCAAATCAGAAAAGAAGAAGTAAAGGTGTCACTGTTTGCAGATGACATGATGCTATACATAGAGAATCCTAAAGATGCTATCAGAAAACTACCTGAGCTAATCAATGAATCTGGTAAAGTAGCAGGATACAACTTCAATGCACAGAAATCTCTTGCATCCCTATACACTAATGATGAAAAATCTGGAAGAGAAATTAAGGAAATACTCCCATTTACCACTGCAACAAAAACAATAAAATACCTAGGAATAAACCTACCTAAGGAGACAAAAGACCTGTATGCAGAAAACTATAAGACAATGATGAAAGGAATCAAAGATGATACAAACAGACAGAGAGATATACCATGTTCCTGGATTGAAAGAATGAACATTGTGAAAATGACTATACTACCCAAAGCAATCTACAGGTTCAATGCAATCCCTACCAAACTACCAATGGCAATTTTCACAGCATTAGAACCAAAAAATTTCACAATTTGTATGGAAACACAAAAGACCCCGAATAGCCAAAGCAATCTTGAGAAAGAAAAATGGAGCTGGAGAAATCAGGCTCCCTGACTTCAGATTATACAGTAATTAAGGACAGTATACAAAGTATAGTAATTAAGACAGTACAGTAGTGGCACAAAAACAGAAATACAGATCAATGGAACAGGACAGAAAGCCCAGAGATAAACGCACGCACATATGGTCACCTTATCTTTGATAAAGGAGGCAAGAATATACAATGGAGAAAAGAGAGCCTCTTCAATAAGTGGTGCTGGGAAACCTGGACAGCTACATGTAAAAGAAGGAAATTAGAACACTTCCTAACACCATACAAAAAATAAACTCAAAATGGATTAAAGACCTGAATGTAAGGCCAGACACTGTGAAACTCTTAGAGGAAAACATATGCAGAACACTCTAAGGCATAAATCACAGCAAGATCCTTTTTGACCCACCTCCTAGAGAAATGGAAATAAAAAGAAAAATAAACAAATGGGACCTAATGAAACTTAAAGGTTTTGCACAGCAAAGGAAACCATAAACAAGACCAAAAGACAACCCTCAGAATGGGAGAAAATAATTGCAAGCGAAGCAACTGACAAAGGATTAATCTCCAAAATATATAATAAGCAGCCCATGCAGCTCAGTATGAAAAAACAAACCACCCAATCCAAAAATGGGCAGAAGACCTAAACAGACATTTCTCCAAAGAAGATATACAGATTGTTAACAAATACATGAAAGCAAGCTCAACGTCATTAATCATTAGAGAAATGCACATAAAAACTACAATGAGATATCAGTTCACACTGGTCAGAATGGCCAAAAAGTCTACAAACAATAAATGCTGGAGAGGGTGTGGAGAAAAGGGAACCCTCTTGCACTGTTGGTGGGAATGTAGATTGATACAGCCACTATCAAAAACAGTATGGAGGTTCCTTAAAAAACTGAAAATAGAACTACCATATGACCCAGCAATCCCACTACTGGGCATATACCCTGAGAAAACCATCATTCAAAAAGAGTCATGTACCACAGTGTTCACTGCAGCACTATTTACAACAGCCAGGACATGGAAGCAACCTAAGTGTCCATCGACAGATGAATGGATAAAGAAGATGTGGCACATATATACAATGGAATATTACTCGGCCATAAAAAGAAATGAGATTCACTTATTTGTAATGAGGTGGATGGACCTAGAGACTGTCATACAGAGTGAAGTAAGTCAGAAAGAGAAAAACAAATACCGTATGCTAACACATATGTATGGAATCTAAAGAAAAAAAAAGGTTCTGATGAATCTAGAGGCAGGACAGGAATAAAGACGCAGATGTAGAGAATGGACTTGAGGACACGGGGAGGGGGAAGGGTAAGCTGGGACGAAGTGAGAGAGTGGCATGGACATATATACACTACCAAATGTAAAATAGATAGCTAGTGGGAAGCAGCCGCAGAGCACAGGGAGATCAGCTCGATGCTTTGTGACCACCTAGAGGGGTGGGATAGGGAGGGTGGGAGGGAGAAGCAAGAGGGAGGGTATATGGGGATGTATGTATACCTATAGCTGATTCCCTTTGTTATACAGCAGAAACTAACACATCATTATACAGGAATTATACTCCAAAAAAGATAAAAAAAAAAATACACTGCATTAGCACCAGACAGAGAGAGTGTACACAACGTACTACGAAGTGGAGGGTCCCTCTGTATTAGATGATTAAAAGATAATGTTTCCAGCACAACTGATTACAAAAAACGGAATAACCACCAGAGATACGCCAAAGGGTGGGTAAGTGATTTGCCTGGAGTGCTTCTGGAAATTAAAAGAACTCCAATAGATTGTATATGATGTAATATGCAAAGATGTCTCAAGCAAAGCCTGGAAAATATATTTTTTTCCTTCCTGGTGGAGAGGCCACTGTAGAAGAAAATAAGGGAGATGAACATTATCCGGTCTCTGTCTTTTCTTGGGAATTCTTCATTTGTCATTGAATTTTAAGAATTCTTTTGGCTGTTCGCTTTTGTCAAAAATATTTATGTGGGGGGAATGAGTTGACCTTAGGAAAGCACACTTGTGCCATCCGGCATGGTTTTCACCTTGCCTGCTTTCTACACACTCCCTGTGGGACAGGAAAAGTAATATGCTATAGAACAAATCACATCTATCAGTTATTACTAAGTCTATATATGGGCAAAGAAGCAGTCGGGAATTTAAACTGAGGAACACAAGTCATATTTTACTGTAACACTGAATGGAAACCATCTAGTTACGTGGACTCTCAGAGTTTCCTCATCTGTCAAACGGGATTTATCACACTTCAAGTGTTGCCTTAGAATTCAAATGTATGGTGATGAATATTCAAACCACCACCGCCACAACAAACAAAAAAATCTTGCGTTTTGCTTTTGATTTCTTACAACCAAGATTCTCACCCACTTGGGTAGCAGCATTTAGTGAGCAGGAGAGAAGCATTTTTCTGGATAACTACCAACATACCATACATTTCCTCTGAGCCTCTCAGGACACAGAACATTTCACGAGACAGAGATAACAGTGAACCTATTAAAAAGGGTCAATTAGAAGCATTCAGCCACGCACACATATACACAAAAACACGAGAATTAATATTCACCCCGATTTCCTCTTTGAATCATGCATTTTGGTTTGTTAGTTGGTTTGCTTTGGTTTTATAGCTAGAAGGAACTCAAAGTTGATCTAATTCCAACGTCTCATTTTAATGTCAAAGAACTGACGCCCAGGGAGAGGAATAGACTTGATTCCTGTCTGCTGTCCACCCACGTAGTGCCGAACATCAACTAGAAGAAGGTGTTCAATCCTGTGATGTTTTTAAGAGTAATGTCTTCAAATGAGAGTATATTCCAATGAGAAGGATCCAGATGGTGAGTGGCCTGGACAAAATCCCTTAGAAGAAAATAGGGATCATTAATATATGATTTATTGATTGTTTACTGAGGGCAGTCATCGAGCTAATAGCTTTAGTACACTTTCACTCTTGACTCTCTATTGCCAATATGAGAGCAGCTCTACATTTAAAATTGCAGAGATAAAAGGTAGTGAGGCTTAGTGCGGTAAAGTAACTTGTCCAAGCTCTTAGGTGGTAGCAGAGCCAGTGTAAGCTTTTGGCAGGAAAAAGCTTTTTGCAGGAAAGAGGTCTCTGCAGGAGGCACCCCTTTGTCTTGTCAGCAAACTTAAACCAGGCACTCCCATGCTGTAGTCATCTCTGGCCCCAGCACACCTTTTAAATCTTTTGGTCACATAATACCATGCCTAACTTGTTGGTTCTCTGCATAGATCAAAGAATTAGAAACGAAGGATGAGTAATTAACAGATGACCAGATCTCTTCCCCTAGCTTCTCCTTCAGTAATCTCGCCACGAACAAACTGTGTGAACAATATAACATCTCAACAAAGATCACGATGAGTCGACAAGCCTGCACACACACCTGCACACACGCCTGTACACACACCTGCACACACGCCTGCACACAATGGGGGATGGCGACAACTCTGACCCCCTATCTCAGTGATCAACTGAGATTACTTTCTTGTTTCCTTTGAAAAGCTTTCATGGTTGAGCAGAATCTTCCGAGGTGGCTTCTGGGGGACAGTGAGTCCACCACCTCCCCAGACTGCCAGCATTCTAATTAAAAGCACTTTCCCTTTCTACCAACATTTGTGAGTATTGATGTTGTAAGCGGCGAGCAGTGGGACCCGATTTGATAACACCAGAATTTATGTCCAATTTTCGTTGACTCTGAAAACAAGTGCCCTTCACCACAATGCCATGCAGCATCGTCCATAAAATGAGGCAACAAGTTCCACTGGACAGAAACCTTAGTGGAAGTTGCATATGAAACCCATTCTACCCTTTTCTGCTCTACGATCATAGAGCAACACTATCTAGGTTTTCTGATATCCAGTCCCAAGCTCTTTCCAATTGTTCACTTCCATTGCATTGCAGCGTCTGGTGCATACATAGTATATTCTCAATAACTATCTGTTCACGGAAAAATTGCAAAAAATGTTAACATCATTCAAATACGAATTATAACATTCGTACAGAAAAAATCGTTGTGAACAAGGTTGTAAACGATGCGGCAAAGAAATAGGTACTATAATAGGTAGCATAGTATTGTTAGATAAGAAGGTGGGGCTGTATTTGAGTTCCAGTTTAGTCATGTACAAGCTGTGTGACATTAAGTACATTACTTAACCTCTCTGAACTTCAGCTGTCCAGCTATAACACAGAAGGATAAAGGGTAGCAACAATAGCAGTTGGCTATAGTGGCTTCACGGATATGATCAAAGCATAGAGTCTGACACAAGCAATCAACAAACGGCAGCCTTGATCACTGCTCTTACCAGCTATGCCTATGAGAGTGGTTTCCAGCATGAATATGCCAAGATCTCTTCTTACAAATCAGAAGCTGTCAGTGTTCCCTAAGAATTTCAGAAGCATCTGCTTTTCTGATCTTAATATGGATTTCCAAAATCTACTTCAGTTCCTTGTTCAAAAGCGTAAGCTCTGATGAATTATTCTAATGATTTTTATCAAACGCAAAGTCCTCTGTAAGACTCTAAAACAGAGATAAGGGTATTATCTGCTTTATAGACTTGTTTGAGACTTGAGTTAATGAATGACACACTTGGGAGGTGCCTGACACCACATCTTACACATTGAACTAGACTAATTTAAAAAGAGCCAACACTATTAAGACCCTGACTCACCAAGTCCAGTGTGTGTGGGGTTTTCTTCACACCCCAGGCAATGTTCCTATACTAGCTGGGCATCCTACAACTCACTTTTGACCCTCATTACCTGGAGGTACCATCAGATCCTACAGGTTAAGGGCTCAGTCCTGCAAAATTGCCCCCCGACCCCAACTTCAGATGCCAATTGTAAGCTGAGCTTATCCCCTGTACTTCTGACTACACGGTTATAGATCTGACGTTCCCATGACCTTCTGCGCTGTTCAGGTTCGATTAATTTGCTAGAGGGGCTAACAGAACTCAGAGAAACATTTTACTTACTCATCTTACCTGTTCATTATAAAAGGTTGTAACTCAAGAACAGCCAGATGGAAGAGATGCCTAGAGCAAGGTACAGGGAAAGGGGGTGGAGCTTCCATGCTCTCCAGGGTACCCGTCTCCAGCACGTCCATGTGGTCCCTCACCTGGAAGCTCTCTGAACGCTGTCTTTTTGGGTTTTTGTGGAGACTTCATTATATAGGCCTGATTGATTAAATCATTGGCCGCTGGTGACTGAATTCCACCTCCAGCTGCCCCCAGAGATTGGGCGGTGGGGCTGAGAGTTCAAAAGCACTAATCTTGCTTGACTCTGCTGGCAACCAGCCCCCAACCTTAGGTGCTTTCCAAAAGTCACCTCCTTAATCTAACCAAAGACACCTTTATTGGTCTCCTCACTTAGGAAATTCCTAGTGCTTTAGACACTCTGTGTGCCAGAAAAGGGAGGAAAACCAAATATATATTTATTTTAAATCACAATATCACAACTATGTAGTCCCTAAAATGTTAATGTGTACATCAGTTATCTTTTGCTTCATTAATTCTGTGAAACAAAAGCTAAAAGCTAGATTCCTAAGTGCTTTACAGTGACAAATATTTTCTCACTCTCACAGATATTCAGGTTGACCGATTTGGCTGAGGCTGGTTGAGCTCCGCTGGCCAGCTCCATTTCATGAGATGGGATGGCTGGACTTGGATGGAGGCTGCAGGCTGAGTTTGAGACTGACCTATGTTTTTCTCAGCCTCCTATTCCACTGGACCCACAAGGCATGCTTTTCTTACCGTGAATTTCAGGAGTATAGGCGTAAGCCAAATCACGCCTCAGGCCAGGGACCAAAGCAAGTCACGTGGCACAACCCAAGGAGGTGGAGAAGGGACGTACATCTGCCAAAAGGGGTGAGGGATGGAAACGAAGATTTGGTAAATAATAATCAAATCCATGACAGTTGGATTCCAAGTATTCATGACCTGGTTAGACCAACGTAATCAAAATCATCCAGTAACAAATGAACTTCCCCCTCCAGGCCTCCAGCCAGCCAAACCCTTAGGATGTGGATGATTGGAGAAGGGCAAGTTCAATTCCCCTCAAGAGCAATTCCTGCAGACTAAGTTGAAGGAAACTGGCCTTCTGGCAGCGAGGCTGCATTTGAAATTCCAAATAAGGAAAGCCAGCGCTTAGGGCACTGCTCAGAGAAGCAAATGCCAACTCCAAACTCTGATTACCATCGAAGGGGATGACACCTTCAATATATCTCAACAGAAAAACCATTTCCTTCCAGATCAGATGACAGGTGATATAGGAATACTGTATATTCGATTCGATAGACTACTTAATATACAGTGGACCAAAAGCAGGACTAAACCAAGGAGATAAGAACTCATATGAGCTTCAGGTTAAGTGGGCACCTTACCCTAGTTTGTCAAAATAGATTTGCAAAAATAGCTCACAAGGGATAACGTGAGAGTGCAGGGGTGTAAGGTACAGGGAAGTGAGAAAGCACGATGTCTAGGACCTACTCTGTAATTAAACTGTCTGATTTGGGCTGAGTGGCTGCTTTCTCAGACTCAGCAGTTTTACCTTGGGAGTGGTTAAGGGTTGAGCTTTAATTCCTAACTGTGATCATGATATATGATCCTTTTAACGTACTGTTGGATCTGGTTTGCTAACATTTTGTTGAGGATTTTTGTGTCTCCGTTCATCAGCGCTATTGACCTATAAATCTCTTTTTTTTGTGGTGTCTTTGCCTGGCTTTGGTATCAGGGTGATGTTGGCCTCATAGAATGAGTTCAGAAGCATTCCTTCCTCTTCAATGTTTTGGAAAAGTTTGAGAAGGTTAGGTGTTAACTCTTCTTTAAATGTTTGCTAGAATTCACCTGTGAAGTCTGGTCCTGGACTTTTGTTTGTTGGGAGGTTTTTTAAAATTACTGATTCACTTTCATTGCTGGTATTCAGTCTGCTCATATTTTCTATTTCTTCCTGATTCAGTAATGGGAGATTGGTATGCTTCTAGGAATGTATTCATTTCTTCTAGGTCGTCCATTTGATTGGCACAGAATTGTTCACAGCAATCTGTTATGATCATTCATATGTCTGTGTGTTTAAAGCAATGCCTGCTAGAGAGTAATCTCTCATGCTGTAGTAGCCTTTAGGGATGTCAGCAGTATGACCATAATTACAACCATAACGAGAGTGTAAAAGGATTTACTCTATCAGGGACCCTCGAAACAGGATCTCTAGATTACAGGGCGTGGTGGTTGATAACAGGTCTGCAAATTCATGGAACACTAAGAGGCAGTATCCGTGCCACCTTCCTTTGAAACTGGCATGTCTATGATTTAGAAGAAGAGAACATTCTGGAAGCTCCAGGTGACTCCTAAGGCAAGGTGAGATACAGCCTGCAGCTTCTGCTGGTTTCGGACGGGGCACTCTCTCCGGGAGCTGCCAGGTGCCACGTAAAAAGCCCAGAGATCTTGCGGCTGCCAAGCGGAAACACCACACCCCGAGACCTCACAGGGAGTAAGCGATGCTCAAGATGCCCCAGCTCTTCTAGCCCAGACCCACACCTATACTTGGAGCAAAGAAGACCGCAAGGTCTGCTAGCCCCACCACCACCTGACTGCAACTACATGGCAGAACCTGAGCGAGAGCTGCCTCACCAGGCCTAGTCAACCTCAGATTCAGGGCAAAATCAATGATTTTTATTGTTTTAAGTCACAGTTTTCCCATGATGTGTCATTCACCAATACACCCCCAGATGAGATGGTAGTGATCATGCAGCCACCACAGTGGAAGCATAGAGCCAAGGTAGCCACAGCGGGTGGGGCTCTGGCTCACCTTCTCTGTGTCCATCAAAACAGCTCTTTCCCGCACTGGAACTCTGTATACATTTTTTTTTTTTTTCATTTTAAGAGAAAAAGGCTTCTACTGCTAAAAGAAAAAGTCTGAAAACCACTGAATTAGGTAATACCTCCCATGTTTCCAAGATCCACAGTTTCAATAATGAAGTTCACATTAACTGATAACAATGGCTGGGTATGCACTGCGAGTAGGTACAGTTAATCAGTATGTTTTCACCATGCCCACGAGCCCAAGGTCAACCCACTGTGAAAGAGCAGAGGCAGGATTTGGACCCAGGCATCCTGATCTCAGGGCCCACACTTCCAATTAGAACAATACAAGAGTTAAATTGAGCTATGCTGCTTACCAAAGAATAGTGCTCACGCTACGTAAGGACAGGTGTGAACGAGGGCCACATCCACTTGTAAGTTGAGTAGCTGCTACACGGCCCAGTTGGCTTCTAAAATACTGCCCAACCCATAGAAAAGGGAACCCTCCTACACCACTGGTGGGAATGTAAAGTGGTGCAGCCACTATGGAAAACAGTATAGAGGTTCCTCAAAAAACTAAAAATAGAGTTGCCATACGATCCAGCAATCCCACTCCTGGCCATATATCCAGACAAAACTGTAATTCAAAATGATACCTGCATCCCAGTGTTCATAGCAGCACTATTTACAATAGCCAAGACGAGGAAACAACCCAGGTGCCCATCGACATGAATGGATAAAGAAGATGTGGTACATATATACAATGGAATACTACGTAGCCATAAAAAGGAATGAAATAATGCCATTTGCGGCAACGTGGATGGACCTGGAGATTATCATACTAAGTGAAGTCAGTCAGAAAGAGAAAGACAAATATCATATATCACTATATGTGGAATCTAAAATATGACACAAATGAACTTATCTACAAGAGAGCAACAGACTCTCGGACATAGAGAGCAGACTTGTGGTTGCCAATGGGGAGGGGGAGGGGGTGGGGGAGGGAAGGACTGGGAGTTTGGGATTAGCAGATGTACACTATTATATACAGAATGGATAAACAACAAGGTCCTACTGTACAGCACAGGGAACTATATCCAAAATGCTGTAATAAACCACAATGGAAAAGAATATGAAAAAGAATACATAATGTATGTGCACGTATCACTGAATCACTTTGCTTTACAGCAGAAACTAACACCACATTGTAAATCAACTATACTTCAATTAAAAAAAATACTGCCCAACCCAAATCTCTGACCCCAGCTCCACTTTCTTTAGGGTGGAGAGGTGATTCATCAAGTCAGTTACACACATTAATTTCTCTAGTGGGTAAGCAATTACCAAGGGGACCCAGATAATAGAGGAAGAGAGACAAAATGTATTGGTAGGAAATGCCACAGAAATAGTTTTTTTCAAGCAAGGTATAGAACCCAAAAGGGCTACCTACAGGAGAGAAGACAAACGGTAGGAGAATCCAGATGAAGAAGAGATGAGGAAATTTGAGACTAACAGAATTAGAAGAGGTCTGCAAACAATGAGCTATATTTCCTTTTTGAATTGTTCCAAAGGATCAGCCTGACTGAAAGAATAATCAATAATACTAATTTATTATTAAGACTATTTATTGAGCCTCCAACACATACAATTAGGTTTAGTTCATATAAGCGTCCTACGATGTGGGCATTATTGTTTGCATTGTGTACATGAGGAAATTGAGGCTCAGACAGGTTCAACACTAGCCCAGCCAACGGAACTCATAAATGGAAGAGACAGAATTTAAATCCAGGATTCAATGACGGATTTCAAATCTATGCTTTTCTCTGAGAGACATAAGAGACATTCTGGGGTGAGATTATCTCCCTTTAATTATACACATAAGGCTCATATCTGTATTTATCAAACACCTGAGTCTTCCATCTTTTTTTTTTAAAGAACACAAGAGAAAATTACATAAGGAGGATAGTCCCTGTACACTGAAAATGCTACCATGTAATGTGCAAGAAAAGGTGACTCTGAGACAAAAAGATAAATCTAGCCAAGTACTGAAATCTACAATGCCGTACTGACAGGGGCTACATGGAGAGAAATCTAAGATCAAAACCATGCGGGAGGAAGGAGGGATTCATGAGGCATAAAAGACCTTAACAGGTGGCTTTAGGCTCCATGAGAGTCTGGTATGTGGTTTCTGATACACTGTGAGAAACCCCTGCCACATTTTTTACTTATGGACACATGTCATGGCTTGGCTGTAATTTGCTGTGTCTGCTTTGAAGCACCTCAGGGTTTATCTACTGAAGTGACATAAATTTCACACATGACTGACAATAATTCACACCACACTGTTAAACTTACATAAAATTTGTAAGAACAATACAGAAAACTTCAGATACTCTTTTGCCAACTTTTAATATTTTGCCAAATTCTTTATCATATCCTCTCTCTCTCAATGTGTGTGTGAGGGGGTGGGGGGGGGTGGGGGGTGTATGCGTGTGTATCCCTTTACACTTCCATGTTTATTTCCTAAGCATGGGGTCATTCTCTTACACAACCACAGTAAAGTTATCAAATCAGGAAATTCAACCAATGTCTTGCTATTTTCGAAGAAGATGGGCCAGTTTTCTTTTCTTTTCTTGCTTTCTTTCTTTTTTATGTTTAATAGATGTCACTCACTTTGAGTGTTTCTAATGTTTCCCGACGAGAGGATTCTGGTTAAGCGTTCCTGACCGGAATACTACAAGGATAATGATATGTCCCTTCTCAATGTACTATCATACCCAGAGGCTCATGGTATCCACCCGCATTTGCTGACCATCACTCAGTCAAGATGCTGTTGGGATTCTCTACCAGGCAGACATACTTGAAATTGATAAGTAATCTATGGGGAGACACTTTAGCAGTACTAACCTTTGAGTCCATGATTAAGGGTCAGACCCCCATCTGCCTGTGGGTCTCAGCTTCCACATTCCCTACTGATATGAAGGATGCAAGGTGAGCTTCATAACGAACATCTGGGCATTGCCTGTTATAAGAAAGGGTGGCAATAAAACATGTATTTCATACTTCCTCTTCAGACAAGCTGAGATAGATCCACTTTTCCTTGCTCGTTCCCATTAAGCAAAACTGTGAACTCTGGAAATAGCACAAGAGACAATCAAAGGTAGAAAGAAGAAGATAATCTGGTTTGGAAACCCAGGACGGCAGAAGGGCGTAGTGGCAGAGCATCTTGCATCCCCCTATCCTATAGAAGGTGACCCAGGCCCAGTGTTTCCCTGTTCACGACCATGTAATAGAAGACAGTCCAAGCAGGCTTCTTCCTCTGCCAGAGAAAACAGGAGTGCCTCTTACAACATCAGGGGAGTCTGACACCACTGAGAAGTGAGGTCATTTGGGAGTCCCACCAGATATAAGCAGCCGGGGGAAACACTCTCTTTCCTCAGTGGGTCTGAGGTTCCCCTTTTCCCTGGAGAGATACTGAGGTGGGCAGGACAGGCCAAACCAGCAAGTGGGGCCCAGCTGTTACAAGGGTTTGGTCTAGGGAGGCTCTCTGTCCCCATGGGCCTTGAGACTATTTTCCCCCATCCGGCGGTGATGGGTGGGTGAGGGAGGGACCTGTCTAAGCAAGCAGCCTGGTCGGAGGGTCTTTCCCTGCAGACCTAAGACTCTTCTCCTTCCTCCCTAACCCAGAGGGACCAGGAGAAGGGGTGAGCAGTAGGAAGGTCGCACCACGGCTCTCCTCCAAAAAGACACCTGGCAGCCTGGCCTGAGGAAACCTCTTCTTCTCCTTCAGGCAGCAACAGCAGGGGACCAATGGAAGCACAAGCAGCACCTGATAAACCAAGCAGACCAAAATAACACTGCCAAGACAGCAAAAATTAAACTGTCACTGGAACTACAGTTCATAGAAGGACGCCAAGAGCCACCTGTTAAACCTTAATGCAGTAACTACCTGCCAGAATACAAGATTCAGGCAGGTCCCAGCATCTCCTAATACAATACACAAAATGCCCAGGATACAAGTGAAAATCACCCACCATGCCAAGAATGAAGAAAATCACAGCTCAAATGGGAAAAGACAACCAAATGACACCATCACTGAGTCAATTAGATGTTGGAATTATCTGACAAAGATTCTAAAGCTGCCATCATAAAAATGATTCAACAGTCAGTTGTAAAATCTCTTGAAACCAATGAAAAAATAAAAAAACTCATCAAAAATAGTGTGTATGTGTATGTACATATATATACACACACACACATATATACACGTGTGTGTGTGTGTGTGTGTGTGTGTGTGTGTATCCCCAAATGTAAATGACAGAACTTGAAATTATGGCAATAAAAACATACTCACAGGGTAAGCTCAGGAGAAGAATGGAGATGACAGAGGACAGAATCAGTAAGCTCGAGGACCCATCAATACAATTTACCCAGTTTGAACAACAGATAGACAATAGACTGAAAAACAATGAAGGGAGACTCAGCCACCTGTGGAATAATAACAAACTATGCAATATTTGTATTTTCAGAGTCCAAGAAGGAGGGGAGAAAGAGAGTAAGGCTAAAGAGCATTAGAATAAATAACTTGCTGAACAAGGGGTAAACTGTTGATTCTAGTAAACTATAATAAGTCATGTATGTATATTGTAATACCCTAACTAACCACTATGAAAAATATACAAAGAGACACACTAAAAATCACTATAACTGAAACTAGTTGGAATCCTCAAAAATGTTGAAGTAACCCAAAGGAAGACAAGAAAAGAAAAACAGAAGAACAAAACTGGAGAAAGCAAATAGAAAACAAATAATAAAATGCAGAATGAAGCACTGATATATCAATAATTACCCTAGATGTAAATGGTCTAAATATGCCAATCAGAAGACGGAGATTGGAAGAATGGATAAAACTATGACCAAAATATATGCTGCTTAAAAGAAATTCACTTCAAATTCCACTACATAGGCGGGTTGAAAATTAAAGGGTGGGGAAAAAATACCAAGCAGTAATTATCTTTTTTGTTTTTTTAAAAAAGGAATGGTTACATTAATATCTGATAAAGTAGACTTCAGAGCAAAGACCGTTACTGCAAAGGAGAATGTTATAATAATATTAAAAGGATCAGTCCACCAGGAAAACACAATGATCTGAAATGTACAATCACCAAGAACAGAGTCTCAAAATACATGGAAAAAAAATTGATATGGCTGAAAAGGGTTACAGATAAATCCACAATTATACCTGGGGTTTCAAAACTGCCTTCTCAGCAACTGGTTAAATAACTAGACCAAAGAGCAGCAAGGATATTGAAGATAAGAACAACACAGTCAACCAGAAGGATCTAATTGACATAAATAGTCCACTCAACAAGAGAAAAATATACATTTTCTTAAGTGCTCCCTGAATATTCCCCAAGATAGACGGTATCCTGGGCCATAAAACATACTTCAACAATTGAAAAGAATTAAAATCACACAGAGTGTTGTAGAACAGCAATGGAATCAGATAAGAAATCAGTAAGAGAAAGACAAGAGGAAAATCTCCAAATATGTAAAAAATTAAACAACACACTTCTAAAGAATTCATGGGTTAAAGGGCAAATCTCAAAGAAAAATTTAAAATATCATAGAAGTGAATGGACATAAGCCTGACACACCAAAATGTGTGGGACACAGCTAAAACACTGCCAAGAGGGAAATCTGTAACACTAAACGCTTACTTTAGAAATGAGAAAAGTTCTAACTGCAAGAAGCTGGAAAAAAAAGAGCAAAATAAACACAAAGCAAGCGGAAAGAAGGAAGTAATAAGAGCAGAAATCATTGAAACTGAAAACAGGGACTCTATAGAAACAAATCCATGAAACAGAAACCTGATTCTTCAAAAAATCAATAAAATGGATCAACTTGTAGCAAAACTGATGAAAATAAAGGGAAAATGCAAGTTACCAACATCAGAAGTTAAATAAGATATAAAACAACAGATCTTACAGTCATTAAAACAATAAGTGAAGGTAACCAACATCTTCATATTCCTAAATTCAGCTGCTTAAAAGAAATAGACCAATTCTTTGAAAACTATAAACTACCTAAACTCAATTAAGATGAAATAGACAATCTGAAAAGTGCTATAACCATCAAATGAATTGAATCTGTTGTTGGGAGCCAAGAAGTTTTCGCCATTAGAAGATGGCCGACATCCTGCTTCTCTTCCTGCTTAATGAGATAAAAGCCCGCGCCTAAAAACGAAAGCCCGCGCACGCAGCACCAATGATAATTTGCCAAGTACTTCCCTTATTCTGGATCCCGCCCCCCTTTCTCTGTACTGTATAAATACAGCTACTGCAGCAATAAAGGTTTGAGGCTTGATCAGGATTTTGTCTTGCCTCTATTCTTTCGCGTCTCCTGCCCCTTCTTCTCTTTTCAACCCCTACAGGTTCCTCCTCGGACTCACAAGGATTTGTCCTGCTGGTCGGGACTCCCGGGGACGCCCGGGGCCGAGCACAATTGGCGCCCAACGTGGGGCCCGAGGAACGGATCCTAACGGAGGTAGCACGCTTACGAACGCCTGGCCAGGCACCCACTGAGCCGCCGCGAGAGTGAACTCGAAAGTGCGGCTCGATTAGGTCCCCGGAGGACTAGCCGCCCTTCGGCAGTTGTGACCGGTAGAGAGTAAAGTAAGTGGAGCTTAAAAATGGGACAGGAATTGAGTTCCCACGAACTCTTTCTTCAGGGGATCGAGGATTCCCTCAAGATGCGAAAGATTAAGGCTAGAAAAAAAGATTTGCGTGATTTTTTTATATTTTTGTCTGATGTTTGCCCATGGTTCCCACAAGAAGGGACGATAGATAAAAAATGTTGGAATCGTGTAGGAGATTGTTTAAATGATTATTATAAGACTTTTGGGCCTTCTAAAGTACCTGTGACTGCATTTTCATATTGGAATTTAATTAGAGAGATTCTTATGGGTCATTTTTTTGACCCCGATATCCAAAAGGTTGTTGAGACCGGAGAAACAATTCTTAAAGCAGCCCCTATGATTCCAATGAGGCTCAGGCTGCTTTTCCCCCTGGTCTGTTGGCTCAAATACAAAATGCTGGCCTTAAGGCCTGGCGCCGCCTTCCGCCTAAGGGTTCGGCCACAACTTCCTTGGCGAAAATTCGCCAGGGACCAGAAGAGCCTTATTGTGAGTTTATTAGCCGCCTCACGGACGCCACCGAACGTCTGGTGGGCGACAGTGAAACTGATAACGCCTTTGTTAAACATTTAGCTTATGAAAATGCTAATCCGGCCTGCCAGGCTGCCCTTCGGGCTCATCGTGGTGGTAGCCTTGCTGATTATATTAAATTGTGTTCCGGAATTGGTCCCTCCCATTTTGTTGGCCTTGCAATAGGAGCTGCCCTAAAAGATTTTATTAAAGACACATCCGCCCTAGACAAACAACAAAAAACTTGCTATAATTGCAAACAACCTGGACACTTTGCCCGGGATTGTCCACTATATAGACAAGGACAGTCATCAAAGGCTAACCCACAACAACCCCAACATCAATCCCGAGCTCCTCCCACCACCGTTTGTCCTCGCTGTAAAAGAGGCAAACATTGGTCTTCGGAATGTTATTCAAAAACGGACATAAATGGCCAACTACTCCCCAAAAAACGGGGAAACTTTTCACGGGGCCAGCCCCTGGCCCCTTCCTTGGAACCGAACCAAGGGGCGATTCGGTTTGTTCCTCAAAAATCTGGACAAGTTCCCCTCACCCAGACGTTGGCTCCCACCCCCGGAAGCGCAGGATTGGACCTCTGTGCCTCCACCGACTCAATACTAGTCCCAGAACAAGGAGTGCAACCGATTCCCACAGAAGTTTATGGCCCCCTGCCCCCAAATACTTTTGGCTTAATTTTAGGAAGAGGTAGCTCTGCTTTGGCTGGCCTCCAAATTATACCTGGTGTTATCGACAATGATTATTCGGGTCAAATTACCCTTTTGGCATCTGCTTTACAAGGCCCTATATCGATCCCTAGAGGTCAAAGGATAGCACAGTTAGTATTGTTACCCCTAAATTCTTTGAATAAGAGCCACACTAGTTACCCTAGAGCAGATGCTGCTTTTGGTTCCTCAGATGTCTATTGGGTCCAACAAATTACTCCTGAAAGGCCGCTCTTAACCCTGTGGTTAGATGGAAAGAAATTTGAAGGTTTAGTCGATACAGGAGCCGATGCAACAGTTATTTCGGAGAAATATTGGCCCTCCTCTTGGCCTTGTACAGTATCTATAACTCATTTACAAGGCATAGGACATTCTACCAATCCTAAACGGAGTTCCAAGGTTCTTACATGGACAGATGCTGAAGGTAATACTGGACAGGTGCAACCTTACATTTTGCCACACATCCCATTAAACCTTTGGGGACGCGACATCTTGTCACAATTAAAGTTAATCATGGCCAGCCCCAACGAGGTGGTGACCCAACAAATGCTGAATCAAGGGTTTCTACCAGGCTTAGGTTTAGGAAAAAATAATCAAGGAATCAGACAACCTATTTCCCTGACATCTAATATAAGTCGCCAGGGCCTAGGTAGTTCGCCTTTTTCTTAGCGGCCATTGACCTTCCTGTGCCCCATGCGGACAAAATACGATGGAAAACTGATGACCCCGTTTGGGTGGACCAATGGCCTTTAACAGAAGAAAAACTCACAGCTGCCACAAAGTTAGTACAGGAACAATTGGCCGCTGGACATTTGGAAGCCACCACTTCTCCATGGAATACCCCTATATTCGTGATAAAAAAGAGGACTGGCTCATGGCGACTCCTCCAAGACCTTAGGGAAATTAATAAAACGATGTTTACTATGGGAGCTTTACAGCCTGGCTTGCCCTCTCCTATTGCCATTCCAGCTGGTTATTTTAAAATTATTATTGATCTTAAAGATTGCTTTTTTACTATCCCTCTTCATCCTCAAGATAGAGAACGTTTTGCGTTCAGTCTCCCAGTAATTAATTTTAAAGGCCCAATGCCACGTTTTCAATGGAAGGTCCTCCCACAGGGTATGGCAAATAGCCCCACCTTATGTCAGAAATTTGTTGCACAAGCTATAGATCCTCTTAGGGCTCGTTGGCCTGATATTTATATCATTCATTACATGGATGATATTCTTTTGGCTGGAAGATTAACTGACGAGCTCCTTAATTGTTATCAAGATTTAAAGGATAATCTTGCTTCCTTTGGCCTTCAAATTGCTTCGAATAAGGTACAATTAAAAGATCCATACTATTATCTTGGTTTTGAATTAAATGGGAATATAATTACCACTCAAAAGACACACATACAGGTATCACATTTACAAACCCTTAATGATTTTCAAAAATTTTTGGGAGATATTAATTGGCTACGACCATATCTTAAACTTACTACGGGAGAGTTAAAACCTTTATTTGAAATTTTACAAGGGCCATCAGATCCCTTGTCACCCCGTAGGCTGACTAAAGAGGCTAAAAATTCTCTTCAATTAGTAGAAAAGGCCATTAGATGTCAGCAGATTACCTTTTTAGATTATGGTCGTCCCTTTAGTCTTATTGTCTGTGCCACTGCACATACACCCACTGGAGTTCTATGGCAAGATCATCCCCTTTTGTGGATACATTTGTCCGTTTCTCCTAACAAAGTGCTTAAGACCTACCCTTCCTTAGTAGCAAAGGTTCTTACTTTAGGCAGGGAAAAAAGCCGTCAATTTTTTGGCAGAGATCCTGATCATTTGATTCTCCCCTATACCAAAGAAGAACTTAATTGGTTACTGCAAACTGATGATAAATGGCTTGTTTCCTTATCCTCCTTTCAGGGTAATATTGATAATCATTATCCTCCTGATAAGCTCCTTCAGTTTGCTAGAAAACATCTCTTTATATTTCCCAAAATTACTTCTGCTGTTCCTTTGGTAGATGCTGCCTTAGTATTTACTGATGGATCATCATCCGGTGTTGCTGTATATGTTATAAACAATCAGTCCTATAGGGTACAATCCCCCTTTTTGTCAGCACAGCTTGTTGAGCTTTTTGCCATTCTTCAGGTTTTTGAAATGTTACAAGAAACCCCCTTTAATTTATATACGGATAGCTCATATATAGCCTTGTCCGTCCCCCTTTTAGAAACTGTTCCATATATTAAACCCTCTTCCAATGCTGTTCCCCTTTTTCAACAGCTTCAGAGTCTTATACTCCGGAGACAAGTGCGTTTTTTTATTGATCATCTTAGGGCTCATACAGATCTCCCTGGACCCCTTTCTCAGGGCAATGATTTAGCTGATAAAAATGCCCGCCTAATGTGCACCATAACCTCTGATCCTATTTCTCAGGCTACTCAATTTCATCAGCTACATCATGTTAATGCACATACTCTTCGCTTGTTGTTCAAGCTCACTCGAGAGCAGGCAAGACAAATTGTAAAAAATTGTCCAGGGTGCGTTACACTTTTACCTCTTCCACATCTTGGAGTAAACCCAAGAGGTTTATTACCTAATGAAATTTGGCAAATGGATGTCACCCATCTTGCTGAATTTGGAAAATTAAAATTTATTCATGTGTCCATTGACACTTTTAGCGGCTTTATATATGCCTCCCTCCAGGGAGGAGAAGCCACAAGAAACATTATTTCACATGTGCTCCAATGTTTTACAGTTTTAGGCAAGCCTCAAATAATTAAAACAGATAATGGGCCTGGGTATACTTCCCAGGCTTTCCAAGATTTTTGCACCCGGTTTCAAATAAAACATCTTACGGGAATTCCCTATAACCCCCAGGGTCAAGGCATAGTAGAAAGAGCCCATCAAACTCTTAAAAATACCATTTCCAAACTTAAAAATAATGATTTAACTGCTACAAAAAATTCCCCAAAAAATATTCTTAGTCATGCCCTATTTGTTATTAATTTTTTACAATTAGATATTAATGGTAGATCTGCCGCCGATCGTCTTTGGCATCAAGAAACTAAAAATCAATATGCACAAGTTATGTGGAAAGACCCTTTGACCTTTAAGTGGCATGGGCCCGATCCACTCCTCATCTGGGGGAGGGGGTCTGCATGTGTATACAATACCAAGGAAGGTGGAGCACGTTGGCTGCCCGAGCGTCTTATTAAACCTATAAATTCTATGAAATAATGAATTTTATCCAGGGCCCTTTTCCCTGAGATTGTATTTCTTTTCCTTTTCAGAAAAAGATGGAGATCCTCTTGGCATTGAAAAGACGACAAAGACAACAAGGACTATCCGTTGTGACCCTGATCCTGTCATCTTTGCTGGTTGTCAGCCAGGCTGAACCCCCTCCACACTTGCCTCAGAATTTAACCTGAAGCAGAACCAAAAGATGATTCTGGCTGCCCCTCCACTGGAGCGGCATGAGACAGAGACATGCCTACCCCCCTCTTTGATGGGAGGGTATGGGTACCGAGTTGAGTGTGACAGCAAAGCATGCACAAGGGAAAACCTTTATACATAAGGTAATCTCTGTTATTCCCTGTGAGTATACCTGAATTATGAAAGAGGTTGGTATCTAAACATTGTTTTTGGCTTCAGTATCTAAGATTATTCTTGGCTCTGCCTCTCCTCCCCAAAAGATACCAAGAGCCAGCAATGGTGGACACACATACATTGTCCACGGGAGGATTCAGGTCACTACTCCCTCACTCGGTTAATGCCCACCTCCTTAAAAGAAATAAAAAAGGGAGGAGATGTTGGGAGCCAAGAAGTTTTCGCCATTAGAAGATGGCCGACATCCTGGTTCTCTTCCTGCTTAATGAGATAAAAGCCCGCGCCTAAAAACGAAAGCCCGCGCACGCAGCACCAATGATAATTTGCCAAGTACTTCCCTTATTCTGGATCCCGCCCCCCTTTCTCTGTACTGTATAAATACAGCTACTGCAGCAATAAAGGTTTGAGGCTTGATCAGGATTTTGTCTTGCCTCTATTCTTTCGCGTCTCCTGCCCCTTCTTCTCTTTTCAACCCCTACAGGTTCCTCCTCGGACTCACAAGGATTTGTCCTGCTGGTCGGGACTCCCGGGGACGCCCGGGGCCGAGCACAATCTGTAATTTAAAATCTCCTGAAAAAAGTCATCTCCAGGCTTCACTGAACAACTCTATCAAACACATAAAGAAGAATTAACACCAATTTCATCTAATCTCTTCTAGAAAACAGAAGAAAACACTTCCCAGCTCATTTTATAAAGTCAGTATTACTCTGATAACAAAATGTGGCAAAGGCAATACATAAAACAGAAACCACACACCACTATCTCTCATTAATTAATTAATTTATTATTATTATTATTTGGTCTCGTGGCTTGTGGGATCTTAGTTCCCCAACCGGGGATTGAACCTGGGGCCATGGCAGCGAAAGGGCCGAATCCTAACCACTAGACCAGGGAATTCCCTCTCATTAATTTAGATGCAAAACTTCAATAAAACATCAGTAAATAAAATCTGACAAGGCATAAAAATAATTATACAGCATAAGTGTGGAATTTATTCCAGATACGCAAGAATGGTTCAACATTAGAAAATGAATTGATGCAGTCTACCATATCAACAAACTAAAGAAAAGAGATGTTCCCCACTGTCACTGCCTCAGTGCCAGGGTCCTGGCCAGGTAGACCAGGGAAACTCAAGAGGTTTTCTGGAAAAGGGGTATATTCCTTTAAATCCTACACTTTATGAAACGCTACTTGTCATTCAGGCATTTACTAAATAACTCTCAAGTGCTAAGCTCTGTATGTAGTGTTTCTAAGCTTTATCTTGTTTAATCCTTATTATTGCCTTTACTTTTCAAATAAGTAAACAGATTCAAAGAAAATGACTTGCCCAAGGTCATACAGCTATCATGCAGAGGAGCTGGTGTCCAGCTCCAATACCCAGGTTCATTATTATGCCTTCCACGGGTGATTGGAAGTAGGCTATCACAGTATCCGGTCAGTGTTAAAACTGGAATGAAATGTACGGTTTAGAGGTCCCACCTTCTTACCATATTAATGAGAAGTGGAGGGACAGCCCCACAGGTTCCTCCCTGGGAGCCCAGGGCAATGCCCTATACAAAGCATAACAAATCTTTTACGCAAATTACAAGCCAGAGAAACTCTAACTTTTAAAGGCCAAAGGCCTATTAATCTTGCTATCGATTGTGTATCCTCTCTAAGTCAGTCGCTGTCTTTAATATTTTGTTATGTAAACACAACTATAAAATAAAAAGAAATCAAAACCTGTAAAATAATTTACCTATTCAGAGTTCCAAAACTCTAACAAATCATCTCTTCTCATGTTTGCAAGTTTCTCTCCAGTCCTTGTTTACCTGCACATGTTATTTTTACAAAATTATTTACAGAGTCATTTGATACATTTTAACTGGGCACCTGACATAGGGTAAGAAATTTGCTGGACTTTGGGGATACGATAAAAAGCAAAAATAGACTGTCTCTATTCTCATGAAGCTTAGATAGTCATGACTCCATTTTTATTATTTTTTCATAGTAATCTTACACGTCCACATCATTCTATTTTGAGCCATCAAAACATTCCATTCAGGTAAAACATAATTCACCTACTTCCTTTTACTGTAGAATGTTTTGTTCCCAGATTTTTACTATTTTAGATGATAATGATGTTTTTTGTTTGTTTTTCTTTTGTTTTAGATGATTTCTTTACCTTTCACTCCAAGGAGTAGGGCTTTGGGGTTACAAGAGTATGTTCCTTGTCATGGTGCTTAAACATACTGCTGAATTTATCTCTGAAATAGCTGACTATACTTTCCACAGCTACCAGGAAGATATACCGAGTCTTACCACATGTGTAGTAACACAAAGTATTGTGATTTTTTTTCTTCTTTTCTTCCTTGCGGTACACTGGCCTCTCACTGTTGTGGCCTCTCCCGTTGCGGAGCACAGGCTCCGGACGTGCAGGCCCAGCGGCCATGGCTCACGGGCCCAGCCGCTCCGCGGCATGTGGGATCTTCCCGGACCGGGGCGCGAACCCGTGTCCCCTGCATCGGCAGGCGGACTCTCAAGCACTGCGCCACCAGGGAAGCCCGAGTATTGTAATTTTTAAAAACATTTTTAATGAGGCTTTTCAAACAAAGTAGAGAGATAGCCTAATGGACCCTCATATGTAAAACATTCACTTTCAACTGTTAGTAACACCACCTTTTGAACTATTTCTTTTATTGGAGTGGCACTGGGAGAGGATTATTCATCTGTTTCACCCCAAATCCACTAAATCATTGTGCTACAAGTGATATTTCAATATCGTAGTTTCAGGATAAGATGAATCCAACTATTTCTTCAAAAAGTCAGTTTCTATTTAGAGCATGTCACATGGAGAAAATCTGAACTGCTACCATGTTTGGATGAGCCCCAAACGTAGCTATGCTTCTGTATGCCAAGGAGGAGGCTTAAAGAGGAGATAGCTTTTAATTCTTCAGTTCACCTAGCATTTGCTTTACTTTCATGTTTCAGAGTGCTCTTGTGTGTAAGCCTGTATTTTGCCCTAAAACATGTATTTTCTCTGCTATAACTTTATTTTTAAGTGATGTTTAAGTGCAAGATACCTATGTGACCCCAAAGTAAAAACAGTGGGAAAGAAAATGGCTCAGGAAAAAGAAAAAAAAATACAACAAGTTTTCATTATATTTCATGTATAAACTCCATATATTGAATTTCGATGGCTGCTTATTTAAACTTGCTTTATTGCTCAACTGATATTTTCTTCCCCCATTAATATTATGTGTGTTTGTATATGTGTATATTATATATATGCACATAATTAATTTATAATATTATATCATAGGGAATTATATATCATATTAATAATAATAATTATACACATAGTCAGACACTTCTGGTGCTGTGTATTCTATCTAAAGAATCTGGCTAAATCACAGGAACTATGCACAGCAGTCTCCACAATGACCCAAAGAATCAAACTTATAGACAGATGTTATGTTTGCCATGGCTATATAATGCAGAATAGAGAGCTAGTGTTTTGAAACTGACATATCTGGGTTCGAATCCTGACTCTGCCTTCTTTTATCTGCTAAGTACTATGTAAGACTTAAAGTAACGCCTTAAGCTACATTTGTAAAATGTAAATAACACAGTGTGCATAAAAGGCTGTTGTGGATATTAAATTACATTATGTAATGTAAAGTAAATTACCTTATATAAAGATGTTCAACAGATGGTGGTAGTGGGAGAGGAGGGGGTAAAGGAAAACAAGGAAGGAGTAACGTTTATTAGTCCACATCCAATATCTTTCGAAAAAAGAAACAAAATAGAAAAAAAATTTTGACCTATTATCATGATTGCCAAAACCTGTTATTATTTGTAATTTCATTTCATTGTTTTACTTGAGATAATTCTCTAGAATCCTGTGACAGCTTGATAGAACAAACTGCTTAATACTTGAACCATGAACTGCTGTCACTGTCTTTGTATACGTCTTAAATATAATCCACATTCATGCTTCAATTGGTCTATATAGTCTTTTGGGTTTTTTTCCTCTGGACAGCAAATGGAACAGTTTCTCTCTTAGGCTTCTCGTGCTTGTTTTCTTCTAACTTTTTGTTTTCTTCCAGATTACCAAGGTCCTTGTTTGCATATTTTGTCGCAGTCTTCACTGAACAGGATAATCTTCAGGTCCATCCATGTTGCTGCAAATGGCATTGTTTCATTCTTTTTTAAGGTTGAGTAATATTCCATTGTATATATGCACCACATCTTCTTTATCCATTCATCTGTAGATGGACATTTAGGTTGCTTCCATATCCTAGCTACTGTAAATTGTGCTGCTATGAACACTGGGGCACCTGTATCTTTTTGAATTAGAAAATAATCTTCTTTGGGTGTGTTTGTGTGGTAGTATGAGTGTGTGTACGTGTCTGAGCTGTGATGTGAAATATATTTCTTACTATGTACCACGGTCAAATAAGTGTCCAAAAATAGGTGTCTCCACAGATGTGGAGACACTTTAATACTGTGGGGATGGTATTAGTACCTACTTCATAGGGTTGTTGCTAAATGTCATTAAATGTTGAACAGCTAAAGTACTTGAACCAACACCTGCACAAAGTGAGCAATTATTATAGGTTGACAACTATTACTAGTTGTTAGCTACTGTAGGTCCTGGTAAGAGTGCCCCTCTGTTTCCGTATACGTGAGTAGTATTCTTCGGTACAGACTCTAGCTCCATTTGTCCACTATTAGTGCCTTCTTCTAGAATAAAAAATAAAGGCCTTTCTAGATCAGTGGTTTCCAGAATGTGGAACAACAAACAGTGGGGAGAGGAGTCTGAACTAAGACAACTAGCTTTTTATTTTTCTAGGAACATAAAAACAAACAAAATTATCTATTGTTTTATCATCATCACTGCCACCACCATCATAATCCCTTAAGAAACAAGAAAACTTAAATACAAATAAAACAGGAAAAAAATCGCCGAAGTTAACCAGATACATTAAAATTTATGAAAATCTTGTATTTTACTTGTATTTCCTTAGAGCAGAGCGAAACATATTCTTAGATCAGAGTCAGTTCAAGAAGCAACAGTTAAGATCCACATTCTTGCCTAGTCCCTGGACTCTTTCTAAAACTTCAAAGCATATGCTCAACTTCTATGAGATTCTGAGCCTATTTCTGGAGGATATGATCACATATACCATATCTGCTTATATACATGCACTTACTTATACATTTACTTATGTCAGTATGTTAAAGGCGCCTCAAATCAGAGCTTCTATATACCATCAGCTACTTGTGAGTTGCTGGAGAAAAACAAATATTTAAGTACTTCCAATTTTCAGCTTCACTTTTGCATGTGGACAGTCTGTGAATATGGGTTAATGATCTGTGCCATTAACTTCCTATGTACAGTGGCACCAAAAGTTCTCTTGGTGGTGTACCAAGAGACAAGTGATCTGAAATGACCTATACATTCTGAACAGATCTCCCAGAAACTTGAGCACTGGTGATGCTACAGCTCAGCTCCCTCAACCTGCTATACCGCATACTTCCCCAACTAGATGAATCTAATCGGTGTTCCCAGGGCATTCTCGGTAGGTGAGCTGAGAAACTCATTAAGGAACATTTCAATGATAAGTTCTAATTCTCCTGAGAGTGTGTGCATTAAAAAAACTATTGAACCTAAGGAAAAGGAGGGGTATTAATTATACCTACTGCTGTGTAACCAGTCACCCCAATACTTACTGACTTAAGGCAACAAACATTTATTTTGTCACATATTCTGTGGGTTAGAAATCTGGACACAGCGTAACTGGGTCCTCGGGCTCAGGGTCTCTTACATCAACTGCTACAGCCAGGATGGCAACTGGGAAAGTCTCGCCTTACGTCTCAAATGGGGGATGGTCTTCCAAGCTCATTATATGATTGTTGGCAAGGCACAATTCCCATGGCTGTTGAAATGAGGGCCTCAGTTCTTTCCTGGCTGTCAGCGGGAGGCCTCAGATCCTTTGCCCCATGTGTCTCTTCACAGCATAACTCACAACCTAGCAGCTAACTTCCCTCAGAGCAAGCAAGGGAGAGACAGTGAGACAGAATCCCCAAGGCAGATGCCAGCGCTGTTACGTAACCTCATCTCAGAAATGAACATCAGCGCCTTTGTCTGTTTTATCTGTTAGAAATGAGTCACTAGGTTTGGCTGAAACGCACAGGGAAGGGAGTGCTCAAGAGCGTGAATCCAGGAGGTGAGGACTACTCCGTCATGTTAGAGGCCCTGCCACAAGAGATTAGAAGGCAGCATCTAATCCAATCCTAAATTTCTCAACATTCGAAATCAGTGAAGTCAAGTTATAAGGAAACTGTACAAACATACTAAAAGTGGGACTATTTCTTTTCTGTTTTGTTCCTATTGCATCCCAGTTCTAAGGAAAGTGCCTGGCACATAACTAAATGAAGTAATGCGTGGAGGATATACCAGGCCAAGGCCCCTGTCTGGGCCTCCCTTTATTCATCGTCAGAATTCATCTTCAGCCCCATCTTCAGGGGCTTGGAGTATGTAATCCCTATTCTATGATTCCTCCAGCTCTGGGCACTGGAGGAGACGAAGTTTCACATATTACGGGGACTGCCACATCTTCTACTTAGTATGCTGATATTATCCAATGTAAAGTAAACCTATATGGACAAATAGACTTAAATGGAGCCTTGGGTTGGAAAAAATAATATTACCACCGGCACAAGTGAATATTAAGAAAATGACAGAACTGTCACTTTTTTATTCCTTCTGCAGTTCCATTTAAGTGCATAAAATATTCTGATCCAATTAGATTTGACAAAGCCCACCAGAAACAAATAAACGTATCAGGAAGGCAATAAAGGTTTGCTCCACTGCTGTTAATAACACACCTCAGCATAAGTCTTTATTTTACATTCACGTATTATTTCTTTATGAAGTGCTCTCTAATAAGGAAACTATTCACTATTCAAAAACAATTCTTGAAATAAACTGATTTTAGAGCCAGATCTTTGAATCTTTGTATCAGAAGGTGTTAAACCAAATATTTGTTTTTTTAAAAAAAAGAATGAAGCATTTCAATTTTACTACGCTTGCTAAAATATTAATAGTGCTTTTAATAGTAAGATTTTAGTAAGAGCAATTTTCTACTTTTAACACAATAAATTATTTTAAATGTTTCTTTCCTCTTTAGCAGATTCTTAACATCTATTTTGTGTGCTTTATAATATTTCTAAATAACAGTATGGTAGTCCATACTGTTATTTATATATTATATATATACACATATACAAATATATATATATGTATAGCCATAAGCATATACTGATATATCTTTATCTACCTACATATATAGAGAAAGAGAAAGAGAGAGGAGAAATTGAGAATGCTAAAACATACTTCTACTCTCTGGGATTTCTAGTATAAAGTCTTTATAAACCATCCTCTTACCTGGAATAATAAAAACCAAATGGCCTGGCTTTCCTACTGCTCTTGTCACCTATAACTCAGCCTCAGTCTCCAAACCACCGAGAGAAACCAGATCATATCACTTCCCTACTTAAAAACCTTAAATGACTTCCCACTGTACTTTGAAGGAAGTACAAACTCTTCCTCCCAGGGCCCAAGATTCACTGGCAGACCACTGACCTTGTCACCTGTTCTTCTGTCTCCTGTTCACCTTCCATTATCCCAGTGGCTCCTTTCAGCTCTCAGGACACAGCAGGGTCCCCTCTCCTTAAGAGCGCTCTCTGTTGCTTTCCGTTCCTTCTATCAAGTCCGTCCTGTCCCCAGATTAGTATGCCTGGCTCCTTTTCACCCCTGTGCCAAGTCAACTGTCACCTCCTCAGAGAGATTTGCCTTCCAATCCAAAATATCCCTCGGTATCAGATCACCCTATTTTACCTTCCATACAGCACCTATGGTAGCTCTTTATCTGCTGCTTTACTGCTGTCTCCTGCACTTGAATGCTGTGTTCCCAACGAGTAGAAATCTACTCCCTCCTGTTCAAGGTTGAACCCTCAGTATTTAGAATCCTGCTTGAAACACAGCAGACATTCAATGCATGTATATATTGGGTGAATGGATGAATCAACGAATATTGATTCATTGTCATGAATGAATCATAAGTCATATCATTAATTTTCTTATTGCTCATTTCCTTATTTAAGAAATGGGAGGGGCTCCCCTGGTGGTGCTGTGGTTGAGAATCTACCTGCCGATGCAGGGGACACGGGTTCGAGTCCTGGTCTGGGAGGATCCCACATGCCGCGGAGCAACTAGGCCCGTGAGCCACAACTACTGAGCCTGCGCGTCTGGAGCCTGTGTTCCGCAACAAGAGAGGCCGCGATAGTGAGAGGCCCGCGCACCGCGATGAAGAGTGGCCCCCGCTTGCCACAACTGGAGAAAGCCCTCGCACAGAAACGAAGACCCAACACAGCCAAAAATAAATAAATTAATTAATAAACTCCTACCCCCAACACCTTAAAAAAAAAAAAAGAAAGAAATGGGAATTCAGGAAACACATACCTTTAACTTTGTTGGGAACACTGAATGAGATGATTTAAGTAAATTTTCCATGGGAAGGCTGGCACACACTGTGCATACAATAGCTGTTGGTTCTTCCCCTTTTCTCCCAAGGAAATGCATAATTTGCTTAAAGACGCATATTTAAAAAATCATCCTAAGACACAACAGAGCACATGAATCCCCAGAATCAGGGGAACCACAACCGTAACCTTTTCCCAGAGCATTTCTGACAGCTCGTTGGTTAACCTCTCACTCGTAAAGGCTGCTCATCCTGCCACTTTTCCCACTTAAACATCTACAAAAACCTCTATCCCTACATGAACTTTCTACCAGAAAATAATCCAGTCACCCTCATTGAGTCTAGAGGGTCTCTGCATTGGACTGTATTGTTGCCTTAGTCTCCTTGCAAGCCCCCAGCCTCTCTGATCACTGGCTTTCTCCCAAATCGGGGGGCGCTTCACGACGGTCTAAGAACATGCTGGTCCCTGCTGGTACTGTCTTCCTTCAAGACCGAACTCACATGTAGACAGTCAATGACCTTTCCCAGTTCCCCCAGGTCAGTCAGATTGCTGGTACCACCCATCATGGGAATTGGTCACCTGCATATCAATTTCTCCTCCCATTTGCAGTTAAACAAGGTGGCAAATACCTTTCCTTGGAAGCAATCAAGTGACAGATTCTTTGTCAAGAGCAGCGTCTACGCCACTGAGACACACTTAATCAAACTCACCGGGTTCACAGGACTGCCGTGGTGTGAAATACTAATTTCTAATTAGCAAAATGCTTTGGCCTCTGATGTGCATTCACACCCTCAGTGCTTTCTGCAGCTCACAGCAGCGCGGTCTGCACAGCTGCAGCAGACGCTGGGCCCAGTTACACTGAGAATCTTTCCTCCGAATTCTCTAAGAGCCTTGCGTAGGCAGCTTGTGGGGTCAATAGCCACGTTAATAGATATGACTCCTTTTCTCTCCCTGACACAGCTTCCTGATACCAAATCATATTGAGGGCTCAGTCACAGTGATAACAATTATTTTGAATCCTTCAAACAACCCTGCTAGCTGGTTATTATTCTCCCTTTCTCAACCGAGGAATCCGAGGTCCAGAGAGGCCATAGAAGTTGCTCAAGGCCTTGTAGCCATTATTTGACAAATCTAGGATTCAAATCTGAGTCCAT
Source organism: Phocoena sinus (assembly GCF_008692025.1). Taxonomy (NCBI): domain Eukaryota; kingdom Metazoa; phylum Chordata; class Mammalia; order Artiodactyla; family Phocoenidae; genus Phocoena; species Phocoena sinus. The sequence goes on from NC_045773.1 coordinate 8,995,336, forward strand.
CTTACTAGCTGCCTACCATATGCATCAAATCAAAGGATGACTTTGAACTTGCTTTGACAAGTATAAACACGGATGCATCCCAGCATGCAGCCCGATGCCCTCACTCACACACGCTTGCACAGCTCCCATTTCCGTAACCATTCTGGACTCTAATATAAACACTTCCATTTTAAAATGTGTCGCCTTTTAACAATGTGTTTTTAAATTTCCATAGGTAAGCACTTACTTGACTGTTGTATATATGCAGCTCAGTCTTAGAGCCCTTTGATAAATAAGGGTTATGAGCCATTGTTTCTCAAAGTGTGGTCCACAGCTCATCTATCTCAGAGTTACCTCTAGCACAGAATAATGCTGTTCCCAGTGAATCAGAATTTCGGAGGTGGGGGGCGGCCTTCTGTAATCTCCATCTCAACTTTCATCCCATTCATTCAGCCCCAGCAGCACTCGGGGTGATGTGAACGTAGGGCAAAGATTGAAACTCTAAGCTCTACATTTAACATCTCCTATCGCCCACTAACAGTTAAGTCTGTAATACTCACAATGAATTCCTACTCCCAGAGCGCAAGCAAGGGAAGAAAAATAACCTTTAGTGACCGTCATTTTGCTAGGTAGCTCTTTAGTTAACCTTGCAACACACTGGTGAGTTGACTATTACGGGGCCAATTTCATACTTCGAAGTTCAGAGCTGTGAAGTCATTATTAACACAGCTCTAAACCCAAAGGCCAATTTAATTCCAACTGCTTTGAGGTTTGCTTATATATAACTCACTTTCTCTGCTATTAGCGGGGAGGTTGGTCCTTCCGTTTTCCATACACCACTCCTTGTGACTTCTGTTATGTTGCTCGAAATGCACATTTTCACCAGCTGGAACCTGGGAGACACATTGCAGGGGCAGGAGAACAACCCAATTCTGCTACCTTGAGGGGTCTGGCTGAGTTTTGCATACTTGGTTTTCATTTCTGCCACTTAGGTAGGTAATTCCGGGCATCTGTGCTACCCAGTTAGCCTCTGTGATGGATGACACTGTCTCCCCCACTTCCTCTGTGACTCCCAACAGCTCTGACAACCAAGCTCTGCACACGGGAGACCTTCAGTAAACGCTCTTGACTAATGACGGCATCTGTGTCTGACAAGCCCAGTAGCCACTGTGTACTGCAAATGAACGGGCTGGGTCCAAACTAAGAAAAGCGCCCAGTCCTTTATCCCAGAGGTCTGCTCCTGGGGTCATATACATTTCCCAAGCAGCAAAATAAGGATAAGGGATAGAGTTAGGTAACATTTAGGTGAATCTAAAGATCTTTTCAGCCAATTTTTGTTTTCCTTTTTACTCACAGACAGGCAGAATGCAACAGTGGTTATGAGGGCAGACTATGAAACCAGAATTCCTGGGTGTATTTACTACCTCCACTAATTACCTGCATAACCTTGACCAACAGTGTTGTTGGAGACCTTGGGTTCCTCATCTGTAAAATGGAAATAAAAGTAGTACCTATCTAATAAGTTATCTGTGACAGTTAAACAAGTTAGCACATAGCATAGTGACGGGCATACAGCAGGTCATCAGAATGTTACCGATGACTAGTTACTGTTATCAAAGATCTCTTGAGAAGGCCCTACGTGGTAGACACGGAGCCAGCTCCTTTGCAGGGATTATCACAGAAACTCTGCGAAGGAGGTAATTATAGAGGTGTAGTCCGTTATGCACTCATACCTCCTTGGCCCACTTCAGTGGTCCCCTTGTGGAGAGCCCCAGTACACGTCAATGACTCCTCCAACAAGCTGAACGTGACATTCTTTGTCATCCTGCCTGATCGTGTTTTCTGGCCACTGGTAGGTGGAAATGCTGGGGAGACAGTGTCCATGGAGCATCCCTCAACCTGTGACTCACGGGTGCTATAGATAAGTCCCCCAGCTTTCTTGCCACGATTCTAAGGAAGTCCTAGACACCCTCTCGGAGTCTCCAGTGAGATTTAGTTCCAGGCACCCACAGCGATAACCTGTCTGTAAACACACTCTGTCCTGCCCCCCTTCCCTTTCATTGCCTTCCTCACCTACCCTCTTACGTGTTTGCTTCGGTCGTCTCCCCAGCGCTTGCATCCAAACCCTCGTCTCACTATCTGCCTTTGGGGAAATGGAGACTAGGACAGTACTGCTGTCCCCACTTTACAGGAGGGCCGCTGAGGCCCAGAGAGGTTAACTGCATGCCAGAGGCCATACTCTCTTCTCCTCCAAGACGTAATTGTCCTCTGGTCCTTAGCATATGACTTTAATATCATAAAGTCAGGGTTACAGTGCTCTGGGGACATTAAGTAGAATCAGTTGGGAATTAGGGAAGACTGTGCAGAGAGAGCGACATTGGATCTGCTCCTGCAAAGACATATAGGCAACTGCGTGCCTGGGGGAGGCGGGCGGAGACAGGACTGAAAAGCAGCCATATACGCAGGAATGACCTTGTGAGCTGTTAAAATATTTACTAAAATCCCCTCACGCAAGTTGGTGAATAGGATTGCCCCCTCCCTCCAGGACTCCCCACTGCTCTGCAACCCCACCCGTCCCCTGGGACACCCTGGGTCTGTCCATGATACAACAACTTATCGGGTAACACAGAAGAATGCTGCCAGGACTCTGGTCCAACAATGGCTGGTGACTCTGACTGGTTGGTCCCCAGACTTTACTTGTTACTAAATATTTGCAATAAATATTCTTGGCAAAAGGAGTGGCACAAGCAAAGATATTTACAGATTAAATCCCACGGTTCTTCCTCTCCCCTTGCTTTTCAAGGTCCCATTCATCACACAGCTAAAAAATAAATGTCTACGTGATACGCTGGCCAAGATAATTTTTTTTTTCTTTTCCAAGATAAATGTTTAATGTCATGAGCAATTACCCAGTCAGAACCTTCCCCACAGCGTGACAGCTGATGAAACAGAGCCCAGCGCTTAGCTGTGAAGACTTCCACCTAAGATGGCAGAAACATATAGTGTTTCAACAGGTCAGTAACTCCCCAGATTTCCCACCAGTTGGCCTGAAAAACACAAAGCCTGCAAATTCACGGTTACTGAAAAGCGCTCTCAGTGTGAGGTTCGGTGACCTGAGCAAAGGAAAATGACTGCAAGGGAAGTACCAGCACAACAGATTAACAAAGACGGCCAAGTTCATGTTTAAAGTTGGACAGCTGTATTTTTCACATTAAGGAAGTCACCTTTTCTGACACTTCGAACTTGCTCTTTGCTCTTCTGGGGGGAAAAGAACAAAGACTCCTGATTAAAGACGAACACTTCCTTCGGAAGGTAACAACTGGACATCAGAGCCCCTTTTATACCATGCTATAGCTTACAAATTGATATGTACCAAAGTCTCCTGAATATATTTGTATGTCATTTTACTTTTTAATTGGAAGATACGGGCTTTACAGGGAGGAAGGGAAGTTAGCAATCCCATGAGAAATGGCTGCAAGAAGGGGATCCCAAAACAGTCAAATTACATTTCAAAAGGCATCTTTTAGAAAGGAACCTAGGACGATTTTTCTTAGTGGTGATCACAGTGAAGAGGAAGAAAACAGAAATAATAAAGACACACAACTCAGAAACAAACATTCAAAAACAGAGGCAGGCTAACAGCAGCCCCAAAGCTTTGGCCTCTGTGGAGGGTTCCTTCTTAAACAAGTTACCTAACACAGCTAAATCTGTTACCTCTGGCCACATACATGGGGTGCCTTCTGAAAATAACCATCTTGGATAGTAATCGGTCTTCACTGATTCATTCTGAAAGCCAGCTGGCATCTGCGAGTTAAAAAGGTAAGATGGTGCTTCCCTGGCGGCGCAGTGGTTGAGAGTCCGCCTGCCGATGCAGGGGACACGGGTTCGTGCCCCGGTCCGGGAAGATCCCACATGCCGCGGAGCGGCTGGGCCCGTGAGCCATGGCCGCTGAGCCTGCGCGTCCGGAGCCTGTGCTCCGCAACGGGAGAGGCCACAACAGTGAGAGGTCCGCGTACCGCAAAAAAAAAAAAAAAAAAAAAATGGTAAGATGTCTGAAGCACACACCAGAGTTAAGAAGGGTGGTTAACGCTTCCTTAGTCTTTGTCTGCAGAAGACTTCCTGTCCCCTCTTAGCCTTCTCTCTCGGTGAGGTTAGGCTCTGAGTCTCTGGGGGATGCACTATTTTGGGAAGTTGGGCATCTTACTAGGTTAAATGCATTTTATAGACGAACTTTACCAAGGTGCTTCTGCCCATTGCAATAATAACCTTTCTAAACTGCAGCTACACAGCTCTCTCAACTAAAGTTGGTTCTGTAAGGCCAACTGGCCCGAAGCAGGGGAACGCAATCAGACTCACAGGTTGCATCAGACCGAAACTTTCCGGACCACCCAGTTCCAGAAACTGACCTGGAGACTTTCCGGACCACCCGGCGCCAGAAACTGACCTGGGGACTTTCCACCCGGCTCAGCCTTCCCGCCTTTCGAGGGGCGGGACTAACGGTCCCCCAGGATACCCGAAAAGACCACCAAATAAGGAATACCCTGCGCCCTCCCGGATTCGCCACACCCCTTTCCCTTCTTCCGCTATAAATTCTGCCCAAACCGTCTCCCGGGTGCGACTTCTCTGGCCCCTTTCTCTAGGACCAGTGAGCCTCGCCCGGGAGCGTTCCCAAATAAAGCTCACTTGAAGCTTTCCTCTGTTTCGTGGTGCCGTTTGTTAAGATCCGACCTTACATTTGGTGCCGAAACCCGGGAGGGGTACCAAGCCCCGCAGGTTACCGCGCAGGCCGCTCCTCCCCTCCCCTGGGAGACAACCAGGGAACCTCTACTCATCCACCCGATCCGGCAGAAAACGGGGTAAGTCCCCTCCCCTGTTCCCTCCGACCCTCAGAGTCCCTGCCCATCGGACTCCCTGTCTTTAATCGCGGTCGCGTCAGGGACTCCTCCGTCCTCTCTCCGGGCCTCGGGCAACTGTGGAGACGTCCCAATCGCCTGACCGCCGTCCGACCTGCCGTGAATTGGAGACTGAGACCAGGGACGCCTCTCTCCCTCTCCATTCACTCAGGGACAGACTGGGGGTCATGGGAACCTCACAATCGAAACCAGATCCTAAGACGCCCCTGGGGTGTCTCCTAGCCAATTTTACAGCCCTTGGTTTCTCCCAAGATCTCCAGCGCCGACGGCTTATTTTCTATTCCACTGTGGCCTGGCCACAGTATCCTCTAGACAATCAATCCAAATGGTCTCCTGAAGGGACTTTCGATTTTAACATCCACCGTGATCTAGATAATTACTGCCGCAGGACGGGCAAATGGTCCGAGGTCCCCGATGTCCAGGCCTTCTGGTATTTTCGCTCCCGCCCTTCCCTCTGCGTCGATTGTTCCACTTCCCAGATCCTTCTCGCCAAACAGACACCGCCTACATCCAAGCCCCTAATTTCCTTTGCCGATGACTCCTCTCCACTAGCCGATCCACCCGAATCTCTCGCCTCTCCCCACTCCAGAGCTCCTCTCCAACCTCCACCCTACCCTGAGGCGGTCCCTCCTCCTCCCGAACCCGCTCCGGCCCCTCCAACCATTCCCCGGCCTCCCTCGATGGTTTCTCCTCCCACGCCCCTTGCTTCGCCAATTAGTGCACGTACACGCTCTCAGGACTCCCAAGATGCAAATCTCCTCTGCCCTCTGAGGGACGTAGCAGGAGCGGAAGGATTAGTTAGAGTTCATGTTCCCTTTTCTCTCCAAGATCTCTCTCAAATAGAAAAGCGATTAGGCTCCTTTTCTGCCGACTCTTCCCGCTACATCAAAGAATTTCGCTCTCTCTCTCAAGCTTACGATCTAACCTGGCGTGATATCTTTGTGATCCTATCTTCAACTCTGACCCCTGACGAGACGGAAAGAATTCAAACTGCTGCCCGAAACCATGCAGATCAGGTTCACCTTACCGACAACTCCATGCCTGTCGGAGCGACTGTCGTACCTGGCACCGCTCCAGGCTGGACTTACCAGGATGGCCAAGATGGCCGCCGTAAACGCGACCTCATGATCCAACGCCTCCTGGCTGGCATGCAGGCTGCCGCTCATAAGGTAGTCAATTTTGAAGAACTAAAAGAGATAACCCAAGAACCCAACGAAAATCCAGCTATCTTTCTCAATCGCCTTACAGAGGCCTTAACTCTCTACACCCTGCTGGATCCCGACACCCCGGCAGGGGCAACGGTCCTAGCCACCCATTTCATTACCCAATCAGCCCCGGACATCTGAAAGAAATTAAAACGGGCAGAAGACGGCCCTCAGACCCCTATTCGAGATCTGGTAAAGATGGCCCCTGAAGTCTATAATGGCCGTGAGGATTTGGCGGAATCCAGCCGACAGGCTCGGATGCACCAGAAGATGGCCGTCCAAGCCCAAGCTTTTGTAGCCGCCCTAAGGACGGCCATGTCCCATGGATCACAGCACCCACGGGGTTCGCAAAAGGAAACCCCGCCGGGGGCCTGCTTCAAATGCAGAAAAGAAGGCCACTGGGCTCGCCAATGTCCCAATCCCCGACCTCCTTCTAAGCCCTGTCCCAGCTGCGGGCTAACGGGCCACTGGAAGAGTGACTGCCCTACGACTGGCCCTCCCTCAGCGTCTCCACGCGGGGGGCAGGCTGACCCAACGGCATTACCACTCGAACTGCTGGGATTGGCTGACGACTGACGGCGCCCGGACTCGAAGACCCCCATCACCCTTGCCGAGCCCAGGTAGCGGGTAAGTCCGTCTCATTTCTGGTGGACACGGGGGCTACCTATTCGGTCCTGCCTACCTATTCCGGGCCAGTTACTCCTTCCCAGATCTCGGTCATGGGTATTGATGGCAAACCATCCTTCCCACTCCAGACCGGTCCATTTCCGTGTCATATCGAAGGACTCCCTTTTACTCATGCCTTCTTAGTCATACCATCCTGCCCAGTTCCTTTGCTAGGCTAAGATGTCCTTTTCCACTTAGGGGCCTCCCTCCAGCTGGTTAGACTTGACCCTAAGATCCCCTCCTCCCAACTCCTGCTTCCTCTTCTCGGCCTGTCTCTAGAACCCTCCCCCTCCTATTCCCCTCTTCCAATCACACCAAACGCAATCAATCCCCAAGTCTGGGATACTTCTAAGCCCATAATAGCAACACACCATTCCCCCGTCCTCATCCGCCTAAGGGACCCCTCCAAATTTCCATCAAGGCCCCAGTTTCCCATCTCTGAGACTCACTTTAGGGGCCTACAACCTATTACCACCAGACTCCTAAACCAGGGACTCCTTATCCCCACTGACTCTCCCTGCAACACCCCCATCCTGCCTGCCCGCAAGGCCTCTGGGGATTATCGCCTGGTCCAGGACCTCCGACTAATCAATGAGGCGATAATTCCCCTCCACCCAGTAGTACCAAACCCATACACTTTGCTCTCCCATATTCCCCCGTCCACCACCCATTTTACGGTCCTCGATCTCAAAGACGCCTTCTTTTCTATCCCCCTACACCCTGATTCCTACTTACTTTTTGCTTTCACCTGGACAGATCCAGATACCCAGGCTTCCCGCCAGCTCACCTGGACGGTTCTTCCTTCCGCGACAGCCCCCACCTCTTCGGCCAGGCTCTGGCGCAGGACCTCGCTTCCTGCCCTCTCACCCCCAGTATAGTCCTCCAATACGTGGATTCTCTCCGACGCTTAAAAGAACTCCAACGCAGGCAACGACAATCCACCTCCCCAATTCCCGACTGGTGGCGGTCCACCCTCTATACCTGGCTAACACCAATCTCAGGCCCCTTAATTCTCATCTGTATCTTGTTCACGCTTGCTCCCTGTTTTCTTAGGTTCCTTCGCAGGCGCATGGAGGAAGTCTCTCGCGTGGCCACAAACCAAATGCTCCTCAGCCCTTACACCTTGCTTTCTACAGAACCCCCCCCACTGGTCTCCCTTAAGCCTCGGACCTCTGGTTGCCCGACTCCCCTTTCGACGCCCCCATTCAGCAAGAAGTAGCCAGAGATCAGAACGCCGCCCCATTACACCAAAGATGTCGGGATGTAAGGCCAACTGGCCCGAGGCAGGGGAATGCAATCAGGCCCACAGGTTGCATCAGACCAAAACTTTCCGGACCACCTAGTTCCAGAAACTGACCTGGGGACTTTCCACCTGGCCCAGCCTTCCCGCCTTTCGAGGGGCGGGACTAACGGCCCCAAGACTGCCACGATACCCGAAAAGACCACCAAATAAGGAACACCCTGCGCGCTCCCGGATTCACCACACCCCTTTCCCTTCTTCCCTTATAAATTCTGCCCAGACCCTCACCCGGGCGCGACTTCTCTGGCCCCTTTCTCTCGGACCAGGGAACCTCGCCCGGGAGCGTTCCCAAATAAAGCTTGTTTAAGCTCTCCTCCGTTTCTTGGTGCCGTTCCTTACAGGTTCGAGAAGATCTCCAAGGTTGGAATATTTTACTATTGTGCAACTTCAGCTGTAAGCATCAGTTTGGGGCCTAACACTTGCTGGGCCCTGGAGGATCCAGTGCCTCTGAGAACTTCATGGAGGTGGTTAAAGGAACAAAGCTGCCATAGGAGAGGGGTGGTCCCACTTGAGAGGAAAAGGAAAAGAAAATGCTTGATGCAGGGCTTCCCAAGGAAGCTGCAATGAACAAGCCGGGGCCAGTGTTCAGTTCAGGGGTGGACCATGGCATTTCAAGTACAGATGTGACCAGATACAGAAAGGTCAGAAAGCATGTGACAGATTCAAGACACTTCAGGGAGGTCTGTGTGACAGGAGCACGGGGTGAGGGGTGAGACAAAGGCCCCCGGGGGAGAAGGCAGAATGGGGGAAGAAGGCCCACCCTGATCCTGGAGGAAGGGGAGAGGGGTGGAGATGTCTGGCACCAACAAATAACAGGTCATTTCAGGTGTTAAGAAAAAGCACTAACAAAAATAAGAGCAGTACTGGCAAATAGTGTTGTACCGGCCATCATCCTAAGTACTTTTTCATGTACTTAATTCTCACAACAGTCCTATGGGAGAGGTACCCCTATGGGTCCCATTTTACAGATAAGGCAAGTGAGGCAAAATAAGTGAGGTGTACCAAGTTTAGTGGTAGCGCTAGAAAGTGGTGGAGCTTGGGATTTAAAAGGAGGCAGCCTGCCTCCATAGCCCATGCTTTTTAACACTGTGTCACAGTACCTCTTCGTCGATGACCTATGTCAGCAGATACCTGTTAATACTGACCTACTACTTCCTCTCCACTTTTTAGAAAGGAAAATTAAGGTGGAGAAAGCAGATGTGACTCTGGAAAGGTCACACAGAAGAATCACTGGTAATTTGTGTTTACAAATAATCCTCTCAGCCATTTTAGCTTCACTTGTCTGTAAAAACAAAGTTAAATATAGAGCTGGGGCCCATAAAAGAAGGCACTCCCTAAACCTTGAATACTCTATTATCACAATGCTCACAATACTGGTTGTTCCTAATGAGACGCTTGGCAGTGAAATTTGCAAGGCATCCAGGAAATCTTCAATAGTTCTGCTACAATCTTGCCAGCTAAGGACTACGAAACAGATCAGTTAGTCTTCTGCAGACAGTCGTCCCCTCAAGCGGGATGATACTCATTTGCGTGACAATAACAGTGATGAGAGAAGAGCTATTGGTCCCACCGCTCCTTGCCAGACTCCCGACATTCTAATCCGGCACTCTTGATTTAATCCTGTAAACTGGCATTTAGAGCCAAGGTGATCTATACTATTTTTAAAAATTAATTAATTTATTTTTGGCTGCGTTGGGTCTTCGTTGTTGCGCACGGGCTTTCTCTAGTTGTGGCGAGCGGGGGCTACCCTTGGTTGCGGCGCGCGGGCTTCTCATTGCGGTGGTCTCGTGCGGGCTCAGTAGTTGTGGAGCGTGGGCTTAGCTGTTCCACGGCATGTGGGATCTTCCCGGCCCAGGGCTTGAACCCATGTCTCCTGCATTGGCAGGCGGATTCTTAACCGCTGCACCACCAGGGAAGCCCATGATCTATACTTTTAATGGAAAAAAAAAAAAAAAAACTATCAGGAAATAAACTCACAAATCATGTAATTGACTATTTACCAACTTCGATGGGAGCTTCTTATTGAAGCATAAATGATTTCAGGGCAATTTCAAACAGTCACTTTCCAATGCATATCCGTCAATGTGTTAAAGCTCGCTTCCAGAGTGTGATTTCAAACGGCAGGCATCATGTTCCCTGCTAAGATAAAGACCCTCGTGTCCTATTCAGTCACTGTGAAGGCTCTGTTGCAATACGGCTGCACCATAAATCAAGAACGCCTTTGTTATTTATGAAAAGTTTCGCCTTCTTGACGTTTTCCCACCGCATCTTTTCCGTCTTCCTTGTTCTCCGCTTGTTACTTCTTCCTCACTGTCATAGCTGGGAGGACTGTTAGTAGGCAATTGAAAACGCCCCCTACATCTGAATCGATGAGTGTTTGTTCAGGAGGTTGTAAGGAATGAACACCTGTTGGCCAGAGAGCTTGTCTGAATGGCGGGCGAGACAATTCCAAGACCTGAGACAAGGAGTGTAGCTGGAAGACCACTCCTCCTAGGCTCCCCTCACTCCATTTTCCGAGAAGGACAGAGATTTCTCGTTGAGCTCCATAATCAATCAAATGAGAGACGGTAACTGTTGGGGTCAGAAACTCATTGAAGCCACTTTTATTCTTAACAATGGGAAATCAGCTGTGCAGCTGTGTAAAGACCAGCCGGAACGTGTTCCCAGGCATGGGAAACACGTTCACGAATTTGTCCTACTGAGGGCGGGATGGGGACGTTGCTCATTCAGATTTACTTTGGAGGGGAGTTTACTACTCTCAACTGCAGATTTTTTGGAGAAGCTATCTGTAAACAGCATGCTATATCAAATACTGGAAAGTGAAAGATGGCATGAGCAAAACATCCCTAGGAATGGCAGTGCTCACCTGAGAAAACTGGGTGTAGGGTCTTCCAGGTTCAGTAACCAGAAAAATGAACTTTTTTAGACTAAGCCCCCTACTTAGGACAGACACTGTAATTTAAACAGTGTGATAGTGTCAATTATAGGGCTGACTTGCTTAAGTAATTGGAGTAGTTTAGGATGACATATGCTCGGTGGTTGTGCTATTTTGGTTCTAAAGGTTGCAGGATAGTAGAAAAGGGAGATGAGTTTGACTTTTCACCTTGGCCTATGACATTTGACCAAGAATGAACCCTGAATGTGGGTAAAAGTGATGCCACCAAGTAGCCTGTCACTTTGTGTCCCAGAACTCCACTGATGATGGCTCTGCACACAGCCGGTTTATCAGAGACTAAAGATTTCTAACTCTGACTACCTGCTCACAACAGCTTGCCTGCAACCACCCAGCTTAACAGGATCAAGGAAAGTAAAACTGTCTGTACTAATGTGATTCTACAATCCAAAGAAATTCTTACCCAGGAAGATAAAAGTTACAAATATTTTTCAAGGTTTGTTTTAGGAACTTCCTGAAAATCCATCCATTTGAACAATGTATCACCCCATTCTCAAAAAAAAAGAAAAGAAAACATTTCCATCAGGGTAAACAGCTCATTTTCAGGACCAATAATCACTCAACTGGGCTAAATCCCCTCAGCAAAAAAGAGTTTCGCAAAAAGACTTGCTTCAAAACCCTCCTTGCTGGATCCACCGATTCTAAACTGTACTAGCACAGACTTTGCCTAATTCTGATCAAATCTCCCCCATTAAAAAAAGTCCCTTACTCCAGACAGCCAAACTGTAAAAATATTTGCCCTTGCCCTCCCTCTCCTGAGCCTCTACCAAGACTTTCAAGCTGGTAGCCCCCCCTTACTGCAGTGAACTACAAATGTGACTTTGCAATATCAACGGGCAATTTTGGTAGCCATGTCAGGGCGTTGACTGTCAACAATTTGCAAATTCCAAGCTATTTGCTACAATGTTCTACTGCTCTATGACCTTTGATATAGACCAGAGAATGTCAGAACTGGGTATACACCTAAGAGTGGAATTTCTAGTTCATATGGCAACTGTATGTTTAACTGTTTCAGAAACTGCCAATCTATTCTTTCTCTGCATTTCTGCTTTGTCATTTAAAGAGAAATAATGCAATGAGAGCAAAATGCTCAGGACTGGGGAGGCTAAAAGAGGAAAACGTTGGAGGTCAACAGAACTCACCCTTGTAGCTTAGCTAAGCCTCCTATGGTATTGGCATCACTTCCTCTTCTGTTAATCTTCAATCCCAACCCCTCACTTGAGAAGGATTCTGTCTACTTATCATGAATTTAGGGTTCTTAATTCAGGGTTCTTCCCCAGACTTTTCCAGGTATGTGATCAGAACATTTATCAAACAGATTAGCTCAATTAGATACTAAAGATGCTTAAGAAAACTGCATACAATTCTTATCTGTTTACACAAATAACGTTAACTCTCAAGGATGAGACTCAAGGATGTATTTTACCACGTGGGGAATATGGGCAATATTTTGCAATAACTGTAAATGGAAAGTGACCTCTCAAAACTGTACAAAAATATTTAACTAAAATATGACACTGATAGAGGGGTATTAAAATTTTTAAAAATTAAAAAGAAAACATTTTAAAAAGAATGTTGAGAATGTAATATGGATTTTACAGGCTTCGTCGAAAAGCAAAGTTATGTAGTACAGAACTGTGGTTAGACAAAATAATCTGCCCCCCTCTAACCCCTCCCCCCGACAAAGATTTCCACATCTTAATTTCTTGACCTGTCAATATGTTACCTTACATGGCGAAAGGGACTTTGCAGATGGAATAAGGTTACAGACCTTAAAATAAGGAGATTACCCTGGATTAGCTGGGTGAGCCCCGTGTAATCCCACTGGCCCTTCAGAGCACAGGAGGAAGGCAGAAGGGTCAGTGAGAGATAAAACTGCAATAGAGGAGACAGGAAGCCTTGGAAGCATGAGAGGGACTCGAGGAATGAACGGCAGCCAATGCATCAAGGCGGCCTGGAGTAGCTGGCAGCAGAGAAACAGAGACCTCAGTCCCACAACCACAAGGAACTAAATACTGCCAAGGACCTGGCAGGAAACACATTCTCCCCTAGAGGCTCCAGAAAGAAACAACCCTGTTGGCACCTTGATTTTAGCCCAGTGGGATCCCTATTGGACCTGTGACCCACAGAACCACAAGATAAGAAATTTGTGGTGTTTTATGCAACCACGTTTCTGGTAATTATTATTTTTTTAAAAAGATTCATTTTTTTGATGTGGACCGTTTTTCAAGTCTTTATTGAATTTGTTACAATACTGCTTCTGTTTTATGGTTTTGGTCTTTTGTCCGTGAGGCATGTGGGATCTTAGCTCCCCAACCAGGGATTAAACCTGCACCCCCGGGGCTTCCCTGTGTGGCGCAGTGGTTGAGAGTCCGCCTGCCGATGCAGGGGACGCGGGTTCGTGCCCCGGTCTGGGAAGATCCCACATGCCGCGGAGCAGCTAGGCCCGTGAGCCATGGCCGCTGAGCCTGCACGTCCAGAGCCTGTGCTGCGCAACGAGAGAGGCCACAACAGTGAGAGGCCCGCGTACTGCAAAAAACAAACAAACAAACAACCAAAAACCTGCACCCCCGGAATTGGAAGGCAAAATCTTAACCACTGGACTGCCAGGGAAGTCCCTCTGGTAATTATTTATGGCAGCAAGAAATACGACAAGAAGTATGACCGTGAATCTCATATACTTGGTTATATCGGGGAGAGTACGGTAATTCATTCTCAAAGGGTCCTGGTGAAGTAGCTGTTTTGCTTGACTCGATTTTAAATACACAAGGGGACTGAGGTTCGGGGCTTCCCTGGTGGCGCAGTGGTTGAGAGTCCGCCTGCCGATGCAGGGGACGCGGGTTCTCGCCCCGGTCCGGGAAGATCCCACATGCCGCGGAGCGGCTGGGCCCGTGAGCCACGACCGCTGAGCCTGCGCTCCGCAACGGGAGAGGCCACAACAGTGAGAGGCCCGCGTACCGCAAAAAAAAAAAAAAAAAAAAGGGGACTGAGGTTCAAAGATAGTAAATGATTTGCTTTATCTGAGGAGATAGGACTCAAAACTTGTGCTTTTGATGCTGTCCTACCTTATAAGACTATCTCACGGTGGGTTGAAAACACTTCAAATCTGATTCCTACATTTCCATTTTAACACCATCAGGTCATCCTCAGATTTTTGGCTTCCGAGGGCAAACAGGCAGGGGCTACATAAACTCATCTCTTTCCTTTTCTAATTTTGGAATGGCAACAACAGGTGAGAATCCCTGTTATAAGCTCTGTAAACATCCTTATTATTTCTTCCTTCAAATGTGTTTTGCCTGAGCCCAAAACACAGTGAGTAACGAAATTCAACAATTTCCCCACAGAACATAGGCGTATATTAATAAACAAGAAGTGATTTGCTGGAACGCCTACACTGCAAATGAGAAATCATGGGGGTTCAGGCTTCTGTAACGCACATGTTTATGAAACCATATTGATAATTATAAATACTATTCATCTTCCAGACATTCATAGACAGAACACAGTTATACGTCATTGGTTGCCAGAAGAAATGCTGACAACACAAGGGTGATCTTGGTTTCTTTCATTTTCAGTTTGTTTCAGAATATGTACAAATACACGCCTCCACACAAAAGCATCGTTGACTTCACTAAAGCAGTTCTCTTTTGCAGGCTGTATTTATTGACCTTTGTAAAAAAAAACATTATTACATACTTATGTCTGTTTTGGTTCATTAACACTATTAGTATATTATTGTTGATTGTTAGAAAACAATTCCCAGAGACCATTTATAAAAAGTCAAGCATACGTGGAAACCAAACTAGTGGAGATAAGTTAGAAACTACTCTAAGTCTAGATGAGGTGCACGAAATGAGATGCCTGTGGGCGTAAGGAATGAGGAGGGGGGTGGAGTTAGCGGGGTGTCAGGCAGTAAGGGATAGTGGGGTCTGTGGTGACATGGAGAACACACACCGCGTCTGAAGTGGGAAGCCTCTACTTAGATCCAGTTAGCTGTAACTGCATGGGACAAAGGCATATTATTGTCTGATCTTCTGATTTTTCAAAAGAAAAGCCAAAAATATAGTTATTCTTATGAAATTTCTTGATTCTTAAAATATTAGCAAGGAATTAAGTTTTTAAACACACCTGCTGTTTGTAATCTGTTTGAGATCTCTAGTGTCAAGTTGGCTGACAACTGGAAAGCAGTACATACTCTACCGGATTGGTACCCGTCCTGTGTAAAATATCACAGATTTAGAGACGCTGACAAATGGAAATAACGTTTGGCACTCTGGTCTCAGGTTAAATGCCATCTTGTCCGAGAGGCTGTCCTTGTCCTGGTTCACAGACCTAGGAACTGGGCAGGACCATGGTTATAAACCAGAGCCCCACGATCCTAAATCCTTTGTTGTTTTGACCCTTTCTCTAACGCAGCATTAAAACCTAGAGAGGCAGGCAGCGGATGCGACCAGTGTTAATGGTGTGATTATGAATCAATTCACTTTCACCAACACAAAAGTAGCCACTGACTCCGCCGCCTGATCCCTCAAGAATAATCATCCCACTCCGTGTTCTCAAATAGCCACAGATAGGTTTCTAAACCTAAAGATCAACTGGAACGAAATTAAAACCAATTCTTTTATCCCTTTTCCTCCTTTTTTCCTGACTGGCTTTATCATTCAGAGACCAAAAGAGTCTACCTTGCAGTGTGAGCCAGCTTTCAGACCACTTGTAAAATTCTTAAGAAACTTGTCTGGTAAACCAAGGTCTTGAATGGATCCCTGAGTCACATGGAATTGCTGACTGCAGTAGAATTCTGGATACATCTTCTCATCCATTCATGCAACAAGCACTGGGAATTCTGACAAGTCAAAACTGACAAGCCCAGCCCTAAGTAATTTATAACATAATTCAACTGTTTGTCTGCTTATCTACTCATCTATTTAATACGAAACAAGCCATTGTTACATGCTAAGTATTACGCTAGGTGCTGCGGTATAAAGAAGAAAAAAATACAGCTGAGTGCTAGAAACTGACATTTTCAACAGTTATGGATGAGGCGATAAACTAAGGATATTAAATTATTATTAGAGTTGCTGTTGTAGCTAACATTTGTTGAATACTTACTATGTGCCAGGCACTGTTTTAAGTATGCTACGTACGGTACTACATTTAATTCTAACAATAACCTTATGAAGTTGGTACTATTGTAATCCTGCTTTACAGCTAGTAAGTGGCAGAGCTGAGACTCAGATCCATTTAATCACGTTAGCTGCAAACCTGTAGCCCTAATCACCGATAACGAAACTGTAAGATATGAGCCATTAATTATGATGAACAATAACGTGATTCCGTAAAAGAAGCCTTCACACTGAAGCTGAAAGAAGCACTAGATTTTGACAACTTACGTATTTTTCTCTTTGTCAACGTTGATTATGGCTATCCATTACCCCATATCTCACGCAGTGCATTGAAAATTAGGAGCGTGATTAGACTTCTAAAACATCTTTACTGTCGCAATTATGAAACAACAGAGTGATTAGCAGTCTTATGGGCACGGTAAATAAATCTTGATTTGGGGAGAGATAATTGGATGAAACAGTAATTGCTGCGATCAACCGTACTTTTTATGTCTTTAAACGCCCGTGAAAGCCTACATTCTAACCGGCGTGAAAGATTCAATATTTAACAAAATCACAACTCTTAAAATTAATTTTTTATCACCTCAGTTTAATGAAACCTGAAAAAATTCTGCTTTTTGAGGGTAGGCTGACATTTTATTTCCCCCAATTTGGGCACATTAAAACAATTTTTTTTTTCATTTTGGATTGCTGTAGTGAATGAGATAGTAGATAGCAAAGTTACCACACTTAAGTCACCTTCATTCATTGATCAGGGAACAATCCAGAGGGGCTATAAATGGCTTCCAGTAAAGGTTTCCTAGGGCTCAAAGGATGTCACTTCCACCTAGTTTCCCTAAGTTTTGCCTCATTTTCCCTGGAGCTCCTGGCTCTGTGGCCTCCAAATGGCTCCCTGGGGCTCCTGAGGGCCACACCCACCTCCAATAGGAGGTGTTGGATTGGCTGGCAGATTGCCAGTGGTTCATCCTGATTGGACAGTTTACTGCCCATCATCACTATGGCCACAGTGATTGGCTTAGGCTAAATCAGGTGTAGCCCCTGGACTTGGGAACTACGCCGGGCAGACCACATGGCTATAAGAAGCTTGGGCGCTCTTCCCAGAGGGAAGAAGTGTGCTGTGGCTGCTTTCTGTAGAAAATGTCTACCATTAAAAAGGGTTCATGCTAATTTTACACGTCTTTATATATTAACAGCAATAAGCCCAAATGGCTGCTGTGTTCCAGATACTAGTTCTAGTAGGTACATGAAACAATAATTAAAACATAGATTCTTTTAGGAGTTTTCAGTCCCTAGGTAGAAAGTCAGTTCAACAGGGAACAAATCACTTATAAAGCCCCCCACACCTCAGAAGATCACAAAGTTGGACTAGCCTACATACGGGCAGATGACAGAGGTGCCAATAAAGGTTAAGTGATATTTATTCAACCTTCCACGTAAGAGAGTTTGCAGTTCACTGTAGGAGGCTGCCCATTAAGAGTAGGTTTTTTTTTTTTTTAACTTTAATCAACAATTTGGGATTTTAAAGAACGTCAGTTATTTGAAAAAAGGACATTTTAAGCGTATCTAAATTTCCTACTAATTGCAAATAACTGAAAGATGACAGAAGTCACCTTTGTTTCTAATATGCAAAACAGATGTAGAGTTTATTCACATTATAAATTTATAATTTTTTAAACTATCTATGTTTCATTCCTTGTTTTTCCCAAAATATTCCTCATTCCAGTTTTTAAACAGGACTGCATTATTCATTTTAAAATATTTATTTTCCTCTTCTCCATCTTGGGAATTACTACTTATCCTTCAAATTCCAGTTCAAATATAAGTCAGTGCCTTAAATCAGAACCTATCTAAATGCTGTAAATGCAATTTATCAATTACAGAGCCCTGATCCTATTCTGGGAACTCCAAGGGCAGGGACGTGCCCCTCGTTTCTCCCAGCATCTCCGGGAGCTCCATCCTTTCTGACACCCTGCAGACGAGCAATGGACAGGGTTGCATTATCCCTTTGCCTGCTTCTCTGCCGGGAAAAGTGTTTTCTGGAATCTCTGCATCATACTGTACAAACCTGAGAAAATAAATCAGGGTTCTTTCTGTAGGGGTGGTTAAGTGGGAGAGTGAATGGCTTTGCTCTTAAGGATTTCCTTCTGATGAATTCTTGTTGGTGCAGAAATATCGTAGTAGCAAACCATGTGGTCATGTGTTAGCCTGAGAGGAGACAGGGCCTACAGCTATTACTCCGCCAGTGAGGGCTCAGGGCGCATTCTGTAACAGACAGCGCACTCCTAGGCATCTAAATTCCAGAGGATTGGGTACAGAATGGCAAGCAGTCTGCTCTATAGCCCTGGGATTATAAGACTCTAAAACCTTGACGTCTTAGCTAAGAAACTCATTTGCAATTACTGACCACAGAGAAAGCTCTCCAGGAAATTCCATTCGCTAGAGATGATCTAACTGGGGATTGAAAGAGTACCCCCAAGACTGTAAATGAGAAGTACACTTGTCACTTGACATACTTTATTTTACTTCATTGACTAGGAGAAAGCAAACCTACAAAACTAAGTTTGCCCCAAATTCACTCTCACAGAACTTTTAAGTGAATCAGGATTATTAGAGTAAAAGTAGTATCTTGAGCACGGTGATGCTGGAGGGACAGGACACCAGTCACTGGACAGGCTACGGGCTATGGCCCGGGTCTTCAGTGAGAAGGGTGGAGCGCCCTCTGATCACTGCATTCACCTCCATTTTAGTCTTCTCTTAGTGATTCAAATTGGACTTTACAGTATCGTAAGGAGCCCATAAAAGGCATTAACGTGGTAACCTCTTTCCAAGGCCACTTACCACAGTGGCCACCCTCCGAATTAACCCAGCCCTTCACGGGTCTAAAATTGTCCCTGTTCCTGGCTCAGCCATTTGTACCTTTAAGGTGCATGCTATCCTGAGCATCAATTACTGGGTTCAGCTGAGGATTCGTGGTCCTGTCTGCTCTTCCTGCCATACCACTCTCAGCATGACAAAGTAGAATCAGAAATGTTCCTGTTTAGTGCTAAGTCAAGCTTACATCTCTGGTCTAGCTTCCGTAAACAAAAACAAAAGTCCCAAGTATTTATGGTCGGCCCAACTTGCCAGGCAAATGAAAGAGGATCTTTTAAATTCGGTGCTATTTAGAGTAGTTAGACTGGAACTGTGTCATTTTCTATGAGGTTTTTCAAGGCCTTGGGTTCTCTGCTATTACAGTTTCTCTCTCTCTCTTTCTCTAATGCATTTCAAGGCCCGTTAGAGATTAACAACTTACATTTTTTTTTTATAACTATGACCCGAAACTCTTTTCTGAGCTTCAGATTTATATCCGTTTCGTTTAGGCTTTCATATATTTGGGAAGACTCAACTGGGATTCTCAATTTTTCTCCTCCCATCCCAGAAGTCTCCCTAATCTCTTGTTATAGCATCCAAACGGCCTCAAGCTATACACGTGGGATTCACTCTTATTTTTCCTTCAAACCCAGTATTATTTTCCCTTTAATCCCAGTACTGAACCCATCACTAAATTATGTTATTCTTCCTATAAGATATATATGTAATTACAGATGTACATATACATATATGTATATGTGTGTGTGTGTGTGTTTCCACTCATTTCATTACATCTCCACTATTAACACACTCTCTAAGCTAGTGGTTCTCAAAGTAAATATCATCAGCATAACACAGGGACTCCTTAGAAAGGCAAATATTTGGGCCTCCTTCCACTCCCAGATGTTCTGAATCAGAAACTCTGGGGGTGGGCCCAGCAATACGTGTTTTTACAAGCCTTCCAGATGCTTATGTTGCACACTGAAGTTTGAGAACCCCTTCACTAAGCCATTCTATTTCAGCTCGACAACTGCAGTGCACTCTTAATTGGTCTTTCCACTCCCATGCTTGCCCTTTGCTATATTACCTTCTCAGTAGACAAAATAATTTTTATTCCTAATTCTGATCCAGTCACTCCCTTGCTTAATACTTCTCTGTGGCTTTGAAATGCACTCAGAATAAAATTTTAGAAATATTTACCATGGCCTACAAGGGACTGCCTGCTCTGGCTCTTACCTACTGCCCTAACTTCTCCTCCCCGTCCCCTCCCTTAGCTATACCATGGAGTGCCCGCCTGCTGACCTGCTCCGTGGATCACTCGTTCTTCCCCCATCATCTGCTCTTCATCCAGTAGGCCCCTCTCCACCTCCATTATTCCTTCTCCCACCCTGCCTCTTACCACACTTGGGAATTTTCACACACGTATCTCTTGTTTACCATGTAACTCTGCCCTAGATGTTCAATTATGTGCAAACAGGGACCATGTTTATTTTGATTTCCACTGTGTACTTATCACATGACAGGTGCTTTCAAACAAACAAACAAAAAAACCTACTTGTTGAATGGCTAATAAGATACAATTCGTATAAAGCTTAAAATACAAACCAAACAGAATAATCTTCCTGTCAGCTCACTGGGATGGTGATACAGATACAAGCAGAGCCACGCAGGACAATGTACAAAGGAGGTAAACATCCTGTCACGGCTTCATCAACCCCCCCCTTTATGCACAATCCTTCCTTCTAAAAATCATGACCCAAGCTCTACTGCCCCCAAGACATCAATTTTGCATGCTACTCTCAAAAAGCCCTGATCTCAATCATTTCCAAAGTGCCTCCTAAGGTGTACACCAATAAAGGCTAATGGCATAATTTCCAGGTTTGGAAGAGACACTAGAAGGACTTTTCTGGGACAGGGCCTGTGATGGTTCTTTGTATGTGTCGACTTGATGAGGCCACGGGGGTGCCCCAGTATTTGGTTATACGTTATACAGGGTCTGTCTGTGAGGGAGTTTCTGGATGAGATACACATTTGACTTGGTGACCGGGTAAAGCAGTTGCTCACCAGTGTATGTGTGCCTCAGATAATCTGAGGGGCTGAGCAGAATTAAAGTCTGAATATGAGAGAATCCTCTCTCTCTCTGCCTATCTTTGAGCTGGGACATCGGTCTTCTGCTGCCTTCACACTCAGACTGGAGCCATTAACTCTCCTGGGTCTCCAGCTTGCCAAGTGCAGATCTTGGGACTTCTCAGCCTTCATAAGAATTGTGAGTCAATTTCTTAGACTCTATCTATCTATCTTATTGGTTCTGTTTCTCTGGAGAACACATAATAATGCAGGGCCCTGCCAGACACAAGAAAATCGTGTTTGTATGTATTACTATTTCAAAGTAGATCTGTGGACCTTGGCAAGCCCTACCTGATTGATAAGCCTTACCCAATATACCTGTCCACAATATCCCTGGTGAATGTCATACTCAATCTTGATGCCACATCAAAGGACCTGCTGTAGAACTTCTTGAAGTGTAAACCCTCCCAGGAGGGGAAGACAAGCAGGGGATGCATGGTGTGCTGAGCTCCAGCTGTGCTGGGCGCAGCCAGGGTGGAGGGACCCTAGCCCGTGTGTTCTTTCTTCCCTGGGAAGACTGGGTATATTCATTTAAACTAACCATTAATTTCAAATAGGGCATTGTAAGTATTATTAGAAGCACATTATTGAATGTTGAACCCGAAATATTAAAAAAGTGAAAAAAAAAAAAACTTAAAAAGGTGGTTGGAAAGCTGTCAGCTAACACCTAGGCAGGCATATTCCAAACAGAACCACTTCAGGGGGATGTAAATGCTAATCACACAAGGCCACTCCATGATGATGGTGCAACAAGACAAAACAAGGTCACTCTGCCATCAAGTGTGAAATTAGACAGAAACAAGGATGCTCTGCAACCACAAAAATAACTCAACATCTCCCTTTTCCAGTTCACATAAGTATCTACTGTTTTTTTGTTAGTGACAATTCTTGCCCAGCTCTTGTCGTCCCACCTCCTAGATCAAAATCACCAAGACACTGAGTTATCAAATTGTCTCTACTTCCTAAGATGACCTAACCCAAAACTCATCCCTGCTTCCTGAAACCTTCTTAGAAACACCCAACTCAGCCCAAACTCTACAGCGAATCCCATCTGAACTCCTACATCCTGAAGAAGCTTTGGTGGCAGGCGCTTGTTTTTCATGCAGTGAGTTAAAGAAACCTAACTGTGTTTGACTACAGATGACTTCCTAATGGGCTCTGACTACTGAACTTTGATATAACCTTGCACAAAAAGATGAAAAGAAAAAAAATACACCAGCAAATAAGGAAGGAAGGAAGGACAGAAGGGAAATGTAATTTGACCAAGATTAAGATCTCCTCAAAGTATTAAGGTATGAGCTGGTAACTTGTCTGTAAAGCAATCAGAGCCTCAGATTAAACGAGATGATTCACACAGTTGCCGAGTATAACGTCAGGCATGAACTCCACACACATTTCCTATCCGCGCCATCATCATTGCTATCATTGCTGTATTATTATTGGTCATCAGTCCCTGCTGATGCCCGTAACAAGTTGAATGTTCACTTGCGGATGCTCACAAACATACAGACAAGAAACGTCTGCCTCAGGGAGCGTATTACAAGCCTGTTCATTCATCACAAAAGCAAAGGAAGAGGAACAAGCAAAACTCACATTGAGCTGCAGTTCATCTGTCCACTGTCCGATCAGGCGGTAACCAGGGCTGCTGGTGTTTGTGGTCTGGTACTGGAAGATGTCGTAACGCCCAGGGGCGTCCCCATTCTTGTTAAACATGACTGGGGTGCCTGCGCTGCCTAGTGAACACAAGACAAAGACAGATTTTAGAGTTAAACGAGTTTCCTTCTATCTCTTGCTTCCCGGGTAATGGTCTGGAGACCCGGTGATGTTTGATAGGCTCCGCCGAGATGCCCCCTGAAACTCCTGGGCAAGTCATCACGATAGTCTGCGAATGCTAATTATGGAAGGTGGGAAGACAACCTGCTTCCCCCTTTGAACAGCTCAATTTTTTATCTTAAAATATTTTATTCTACTTTGTCCTCTCTTTTAAGGAATAACAATCAAACGCATTATTTTCAAGAGAAAATATTAAGCTTTGTTGTTGTTATTATTTTAGTGTCCATCAAACACTAAACTGTGGTCAATAAAGAATCATTTCAAGAAATAATAAATACATTTAAAAGATGAAATACAAGAGAAACAAGCTCAAAAGTTCACTTACGTACATAGTTGAATACTCATTGCATGTAAAAAATATTTCTGGCTGATTATTTCTAATTTGCTTTAAACGATAACCAGCCTTAAATGCTTAGCAGTTTGCCTGGTGAATGCTTCATAAATAACAGATTCTTTCTCAGTTTTCCATTTGGGTCTTATTTAAAATGTCTATCTTAAGATAAAACCAATGTTTTGCAATAATTAGACACTGATGTCAATTTAAAAAGACATGCATGTTTTGAAAAATATATATAAATTCAAAGTTGGATATGAGTGAAAAGTCCCTTAATATTAATCGTGTGGAACAAGTGGCAAACCATATACAAAGAATGGCAGATGTGAGTTTCGTTTACTTTCAGCAAGACAGCAGTTACAAAAGAATCACCAAGAGTTCCTAACTGAGTGCTATTTCTCTCATGATCTATAAGAAACAGGAAAAATACCACTGGCTTCAGCATATGTGACTACTGTCTGCTCTTCCTATAAGTTAATACTAGATCAATATTCCCAGCAGAAAACAGGGAAAAAACCTGTCATTTACAAGGAAGTTTACAGATCAATTACAGGCTGAAACAGAATCACTGAGAAGAGAAGACCATTTTGCTATTTTTAGGGGAGGGACGGGGTAAGTCTTAGGTAATGACCGTGAAGCACTTATGATAATTCTCATTAAAAATGTCAGCTTCTAATGGTGGCAGAACTCTGCATCTGGCTAGTAGTCATTAGCTTCTGCAGAATCTGGGCCAATGTAGTATTTGCATTGATGACGTGGATGAAAGAAGAACTAAGGCGTGTTAACTGGACAGGAGAGAGAACGCTTGCAACAGTAGAAAAGGGTGTCTACGTTAAGGAAGCAGGCACGACACTGAGAGTGATCCCACACAAACGATCACTCAACACAAGAATGAAGTTAAAAAAAAAAGGGGCCAGAAAGAGGGACAATATATTGGGTGACAAGAGGCATATGAAGTTGCAATCCTGGGCTGAAAGTTACCCCTGCTGGAAGAGAGAGTCCAGCATGTAGGCAGGATACAGGGGCAGCTAAAAAAAACCTCCACACTACCTTACAAGTGTCAGGCACAGACTTTTATGACACTTTTGCCTATTAAAAAAAAAAAAAAATCAGAGCTTGTGGTAGGTTGCAAAATGGTTCCCCAGGTAGGTCTAAGTCCTAACCCCCAGAACCTATGAATGTCATCACACTTGGCAAAGAGATTTTGCAGGTATGATTAAATGAAGGGTCATGAGATGGGAGAGATTATCCTGGATAATGTAGGTGGGCCCAGTGTAATCACAATGGCCCTTACAAGAGGCAGCAGGAGTCAAAGGAGGAAGGAGAAGATGTGAGGATGAAAACAAGAGGCTAGGGTGATGCAAGGAAGGGGTCCTGAGCCCCGGAAGTGCATGTGGCCTTTAGAAGCTAGAAAAAGCAAGGGAGTAGATACTCCTCCAGAGCCTTGAAAAGGAACCAGCCCTGCCTTCACCTTAACTAAAGCTCAGAGAGACCTGTATCAGACTTCCAAACTACAGAACTATAAGATAATAAATGTGTATTGTTTAAGCTAGCAAATATAGGGTAACCTTTTAATGGCAGCAATAGGAAACTAATGCAAACCTGGAGGACACAGAGCAATGAGCTTCCTAATTTTACAGGTGAGGAAGTATACTTAGGTTCAGAGAGGGCAATCATTTACCTCAGGCCCACTCCGCTCATTAAATGTGAATAGTGCACCATAACTGGCTCTGGAATCCCCTAGAAAGGGTTTAAATTCCAGGTCTACCACTTCCTATACGTGTGACCTGCATCACATTATTCAGTCTTCCTCTACTTCTGAGTGTCAATAATGCCACTGTCACAGGGTTAGTAAGAATTAAATGTAACGATGTACACAAGGTGCTTAGTCCCATGCCTTTTACATAATAAGTGCTCAATGGACGGCCATGTTTTTTTTTTTTATAGTTTTCACTTTTATTATTGTTTTCTCTGCTAATATCTCAGGACCAGACCCTGATGCATGCTGTCAGACTCCCAGACCAATAATGTTTTCCAATGCATCAAAGGAGTCCCTCCTAACTGGTATTTAATTTAAATTTCTCCCTTGGTGTAAACATTTTTAAAATTTTCCAAACAGCAGGCTAGAATCCACTCTGGGAACGGGCATTCATCCATGAGCAACGCTGATTTCATCCTATGAACTTGAATTTGTGGCTGAATCTGTCTGTGGCCAAGGTCACCATTTCAATTTGTTTCTTCTCTGTTTCTCCTAGACACTAACCCCATGGTCCACAAAGACACCCCTTTAAGCCCTCTCTGTAGAGGAATCAACAGAAGTGTTTCTTACTATTTTTCAGGAAGACATTAATGTTCAGATACTCACCTCTCCTCTCTTTCACATTGGATACTAGGATTCATGTTGTACTTTACTATAATTCTACAGCTTCTAGTCATTAAGTAATAGGACGTGAGCTTTTCAGAGTCTTTGAGAGGATAAAGAATATCAGAGGCCTGGAGCTCCAAAGGCTCTCAGCCCACCAGGTAAATATTCATCAGAAAGGTACATACTGCCGCATCTCTCTCTCTCTCTCTCTCTCTCTCCTTACAATCCTTGTGAGGAGAAATGATTCTTGTGTTGCCCTTTCCATTCTCATTAAAGTTCATGCTTAGAAAAAATAAGGCAGAAGAGCTGAATACATTACCTAAGTGATGTGTAACAATGTATGGTGTGGCTCTGACCTTTTTGATGGATTCTACAATGCAACTGGCATTTTTCAGGCAGTTTTTTTTTTTTTCCCCACACAACTCCTTTTCAACATCACCCCTGAACTTCTTTTTTTTTTTTTTTTTTTTTTTTGCGGTATGCGGGCCTCTCACTGTTGTGGCCTCTCCCGCGGCAGAGCACAGGCTCCGGACGCGCAGGCTCAGCGGCCATGGCTCACGGGCCCAGCCGCTCCGCGGCATGTGGGATCTTCCCGGACCGGGGCACGAACCCGCGTCCCCTGCATCGGCAGGTGGACTCTCAACCACTGCGCCACCAGGGAAGCCCCACCCCTGAACTTCTTGAAAGAGAAAAAGAGGGACTGTGTTCAATGAACTCTATATCAAAAAAATAATAATAAGGATCAAACGGATCCAGAGAAAATAAATAAGTTATCAAAGGAGAAGCGATCCTCTGCAGGAACCGCCACAATGTGTCAGGGCCAGAACACAAGTGTCCTAAAGTAAAGGAAACAGGGCCACTTGACCAGATGGGATACTCAGAGGAGAGAACACTTGAGAGAATGCACTCAAGTAGGAAATCTCCTTCCCAGATGAGAGCATCTGAGTGAAATTCCTTTTTTTTCTCCTGGATCAAGAAGGATTGGAGATATACGATGCTCCGATGACAAAACAGTCTTCAGCATCAAAGTACTGACCTGACAGGTTTTCTCTTCTCTTCTTACCACCCCATACACAGATTCCAGAAAGGCTACCTTGATTCGTGTTCCAGTTACCTTTTGCTGCTCAACCAACTATCTTAAAACGTGGCACTCAAAAAAAAAATGACAATCTGTATTTTGTAATTCGGGCAGGGCTTGGCAGAAACAGTGCCTCTCTGGTCCACTCACATCAGCTGGGGCTATGGCTGGAGCACCCACGTGCAGCCTGACCCTTGGCTTCTTGGCTTCCTCCTAACATGGCAGCTGTGTTCGTAATACGGAAGTCACAAGAGAACCATGCAGAAGCCCTATGGCATTTTGTACCACAGAAGTCACATAGTGCCACTTCTGTATTAGCCACAGGCTCACTCAGACTCAAGGGGAGGGAATACAGATCTCACCCTCGATGAAGAAAAGCTAACTTCGTGTTTCAAGAAGACCACATGAGATATGCCATCTTTATAAAATAGACCCCAACCCAATTTGTTTTCTGGAAAGGAGTAAGTCTAGGTACAGACAGGCTTCACATGAAAGACTTCACTATATAACGATTCTCTAAGGTTGTGTATCCAAGACAACAAATTTGTTAAATTGACAAATATTGACACCTGGTTCGATGGGCCAACATCCAACATCAAGATAACTCAAATTTAGGCTCAGGACATTGCATTCATTTGGGATGACATAATTAGCCATCTTTTCTGTTGGTGCACAAGGGGAGGTTAAGTGATTGCTGAAGATGTAGCAATACTTTTAGAGCATTCTATTATCACTTCCTAAATTGACGCTTTCATAAATGTGAAGGTCGGAGTTATTAAAGTGTACTCTACTGGTCTGGAACAGAACTCCCAGGGGTATGGAAAATTCTGTACTGAAGTAACAGAAGAGCACGATTAAGCTTACTGAGACCAAGAAACATCAAGATTTTTCTAAAACATGCAGAAGAGAGAGGCTACAGTTTTCACAATGGACTAGAAAGAAAGTTGAGTTCTAGGTCTGTCTCTGTCATTTGCTAGCTGTGGTTGGACAAATATTTTCTCCTTTCTAAAATGTGATTCGTTTATCTAAAAGTCAAGAAATTGAATGAGTAAAAAAATGTCAAGCTTCTTTTCACCCTAATAGTTGCTCACTTAAAGCGACATGAAAGCCACTTAACGAAATCTAACACAGTTTTGTTTTTTTTTTCTGCTTTACAAAACTGTTGAGTCCCACCATTAATGAATGTCACACGGCCCTGGGAGGCTCCTGCCTGCCTGTCCATATGGCAGAAAGAATACCCTTAGAGCAAAGGAGATTATGTTGACAACAGAGAATGACTACAGTGATGACAAAGAAGGGGAACAGATTGGCCCTGCCTGTGAGCTCCCACAGAGCCTGTGTTCCAAGATGGAAGAGCAGGAATGTTGTAATAAGCCCTTTCTCTCAGACACTTAATAAAAGTCAAGAGAGCAGGCCACGGGGTTGGGTACTCTAGGTACCAGTTACAGCATCATCAATACATAACTGTGTGGCTTCAGACATCATGATTCTTACGTTCTCTGTGAATCAGTTTCTTTATCTGCTAAAAAAAAAAAGAAGGAAAATAACAGTATCTAAGCCATTTAGTATTATGAATATTAAAGAAGCCGATACACAAAAAGTACCTAGGACAGTTTCTGGCACATAGTAATCATTTGATAAACGTAGGGCCTGTGTCCAATCAGAAGCTCAGCATCTCTGGCTCATCAGTGGTAAGCCCGTCTTAACCAAAGTCTGCAAGCGTTAAATAGAAGAAGAATCAGATGAGAATCACCAACAATATTCTCAAAATGACTCTTCTTTGTTACTGGCCAAAGAAGTGTGATGCTTACCTATGGACCAGCATACAAAGCCCAGAAACTGACTGCAGGATATGTACTGAATTTATGTGTGCTTTTTCTGGGAAAATTTGTTATATATTTTAGGAGATTCTGTAAGATAAGGAAGAAACTACGAAAAAAAGATAATTTGTAGGCGAACCATTTTTGTGGTTGTATTTATAGTCATTTTTGTCTCCATCTTAACTCGGAAACTGTTGGTTCCAGAATCAGCTATGGTTCTTCTTCACCCAGATACTAGGTAACTCCTGAATGATTGATACAATATTGTGGGTTTAAGTGGATTATTATTTACAAGCAGAGAAGCAAGATTTTTTAAACCATAACATAATTATCTAAACCAGGAAATTAACATTGATGTAATACTATTTAAAACTAATCCGCAAATGTTATTAAAATTCCTCCACTGTCCCATTCATATCCTTTTTCTGGTTTAAGATCAGTCAATGTTCCCACATTGCATTTAATAGTAATGTCTCCTTAGTTTCTTCTAGTCTGGAACAATTCCTCCATCGGTCATTCTCATGACCTCAACACTTTTGAAGAGTACTAGCCAGTTATTTTGTAAAATGACCTTCAGTTTGGATGTCTGGTGTTTGTTAACATTAGATGGAGGTCATGTATTTTTGGCAATAAGACCTCAGAAGTGATGTTGTAACCTTTCCAGGGTTATCTTTTTTTTAAATTAATTAATGTTTTATTGAAGTAGAGTTGATTTACTATTTGTTAGTTTCAGGCATACAGCAAAGTGATTCAGTGAATCACTTTTCAGTATATATATATACATATATACATACACACACACACACACACACACACACACACACA
Organism: Phocoena sinus; assembly: GCF_008692025.1. NCBI lineage: Eukaryota > Metazoa > Chordata > Mammalia > Artiodactyla > Phocoenidae > Phocoena > Phocoena sinus. The sequence continues at coordinate 9,024,707 of NC_045773.1, forward strand.
CACACGATACTTTTCAGATTCCTTTTCCCATGTAGGTTATTACAAAATATTGAGTAAAATTCCCTGTGCTATACAGTACGTCCTTGTTGTTTATCTATTTTATATATAGTAGTGTGTATATGTTTCTCCCAGATTCCTAATTTATCCCTCCCCACCACCTTTCCCTTTTGATAACCGTAAGTCTGTTTTCGAAGTCTGTAAGTTCTGTTTTGGAAATAAGTTCATATGTATCATTTTTTAAGATTCCACATATAAGTGATATCATATGATATTTGTCTTTGTCTGGCTCACTTCACTTACTATGATAATCTCTAGGTCCATCCATGTTGCTGCAAATGGCATTATTTCATTATTTTTTATGTATTCCATTTGTATACATACATATACCACATCATCATCGTCTTCTTCTTTTTTTTCTTTTGGCTGCACTGCGTGGCATGTGGGATATTAGTTCCCGGACCAGGGATCGAACCCATGCCCTGTGAAGTGGAAGCATGGAGTCCTCACCACTGGACGGCCAGGGAATTCCCAACTACATCTTCTTTATCCATTCATCTGTCGATGGACATTTAGGTTACTTCCATGACTTGGCTATTGTAAAAAGTGCTGCTATGAACATAGAGGTGCATGTATCTTTTTGAATTATGGTTTTCTCCAGATATACACCCAGGAGTGGGATATGGTGGCTCTATTTTTAGTTTTTTAAGGAACCTCCATACTGTTCTCCATAGTGGCTGCACTAATTTGCATTCCTAACAACAGTGTAGGAGGGTTCCCTTTCCTCCACACCCTCTCCAGTGTTTATTATTTGTAGACTTTTTGATAACAGCCATTCTGACTGGCGTGAAGTGGTACCTCACTGTAGTTTCGATTTGCATTTCTCTAATAATTAGTAGCATGTGATGTTGTTAAGTCTCGTTGCTGGTGACACTAACCTTGACAACTTGGTTAAGTGCTGTCTTCCAGGTTTCTCCACTTCAAAGCTGCTCTTTTCCCCTTTGTAATTAATGTGTTCCACGATGAAGGACACTTTGAGGCTATGCAAGTATCTTATTTCTCATCCTGCTTCTAAGCCCAATAATTTTAGCATCCATTGATGATTCTTGCCTGAAACAGTTATTACTGAGGTCTTTGCAAAATGGTGAGTTTTGTATTTCCATCTTTGCCCCATTCCATCGTGCTGTCCCTTCTCTTGCGTTTACGTATCCAGTTCAATTATTTATTTATTAGTATGGACTCATTGATATTTATTATATTCTATGAGCTTAACCCACTGTTGGCCCAGAATTAGCCAGTGGGATCTTCTTCAAGTTGGCTCCTTTGCCCCTTCCGCATGGTCCCATCAGTTTTTGAGCACTTTCTTGCTTTGTGGCACAACACGGTTTCAAATTCATCTTCTACCTGCCCTGCTCTGGCCCCTGAATTGAGAGCTTCACTAGGGAGCCCTAGTTCTTTTCACTGGAGAACGGTATTCATAAATAACATGTGGGTGCAAGTGCAGTCACTTCTACCAGGCTGTCATGGCTCCTAGGCCCTCTCAGTGGACAGAACTAGACAGCAGAGGTTTGTACACACACAAACATACCCATATCCATCTCCCTACCTCCCCATCTGCACGTGTATTAAAAGCCATGAGCCCATGCTTGTATCTTCTGTTCTAAGCCAACACAACAAGTCTTATTTTACCTTTCTCCCATCCTTACTAGTAATTTCCTTCTCTGACTCTCGTTATCCACAATATCTTTTATTAAATCTCAGCCCTCTTATGGACATAAATAATCTTCAGAATCGTGGGGAAAAAAATATACTAAGTTCCTAGGGATTGTGAAATATCTCTGTACAGTTATTCATGCCTTCAGTCTTATAGTATATAGTCAAATACTGTCTTCCAAAATTATTTGCACTCTTTATCTTTCTTCCTCACTCCCTTCAGTGTGGTTATGTTATTCATATGTAATTTAGTTAGGTTTATTACTGTATTAAATTTTGTATTACCCCGTGCAATGGTTATTTTTTAATTGAGAAATAATTGACATTCAGGATGGTTAATTTCATGTGTCAGCTTGACCAGGGATGCCCTGATAGCTGGCAAAACTTTATTTCTGTGTGTATGAGTATGTTCCTGAGAGAACTGTTGAAGTGAATAAAGAACTGTTGAATCGTTGAACTGAATAAAGCAGGTGACCTTCCCCAATGTGGGCAGGCATCACCCAAGCCCTAGAAAGCCTGAACAGAACCAAAGGCAGAAGAAGGGCAAATTCACTCTCTCTGCTTGAGTAGAGACACCCATTTTCTCCTGGCTTTCAGAAACAGATCAAGACTTACACCACCAACCCTCTGATCCCAAGGCCTGTACACCTGGACTGAATTACACCGCTGCTTCTATGATTCTCCAGCTTGTAGATGGCAGATCATGGGGCATGTCAGTCTCTATAACAGTGTCAGCCAATTCCTAAAATAAATCTCCGGTTGTATTTCCCACTCATCTCTACCCATTTATTTTAGGTAACCAATTACTTTCTGCCCAAGTTTTATGCTTTGAGAAATAAATGTGTAATGTGACATGTGGTTGGTGTGGAAAATTACAACCATTACTTCCATTAACTTGAGTACCTAGAGCAACTGTCCCTTCCTTTTCCTCTTAACCCCTCCCATTCCTGCTTACATTCACCAAGAAAAAACTTGGAAAAAGTCCTTCTATTTTAAGAAAAAGAGGGCAAACCATAACCCCCCCAAATTTATTTATTCATTGGCTCGCTCACTACTCATTCATATAATTGATTCAATCATTTGAAATGCTATAATTCACATACTCAAGAGTAAATTGCAATCTGACTACTTAACTTATGAAACACATAATGTCAACACTTAGGATTCCAAAAGAGACTGGAATTGAGACCTCTAAACAAATCACTTGACCAAGAAACTGGAATTTTGAAATATCTGTGTGGACATATACTGGATGAGTATGAATAGGTTGCTGTATTGCCAAAAGACTTGGATATCACCAAGTTCTGTATCACCCAAAGTTACATCATCAGATATTCCGGTTACCTCGTTTACCATATGTCGGAATATTAGAATTTTGATGTATACAAGGACGTTAACACCATACTGGGCATAATTTGACTTCTTGGATTCAGAAAGTATTGTAACTTGTTATCTTTCAGTGCTTCAATGTCGTTATGAGCACTTGTCATTTTTATATATAGTATTTTAGACATACTACGGTTGTGTGGCATTCTCTAGATGTTCTTTTCTTTTCTTTTTTTTTTTTTCGGGATGCGGGCCCCTCACTGCTGTGGCCTCTCCCGTTGCGGAGCAACGGACTCCGGACGCGCAGGCTCAGCGGCCATGGCTCACGGGCCCAGCCACTCCGCGGCACGTGGGATCCTCCCGGACCGGGGCACGAACCCGCGTCCCCTGCATCGGCAGGCGGACTCTGCACCACCAGGGAAGCCCTAGATGTTCTTTTCTACAATATAAAGGCCCCCTGTCAGCCTGAGAAAAGAAAACATGGAGACTCACCGTTGAAATTCACATTGCGGATATACTTCAACAACTTCTTGCCCCCAGCTCGCTCCATCTCTGGACAGACACCCCGGTAGTCAGCACAGAGATCCTTGTTCATGTGATGAAGGGCATGAGCCATTGCGTACACCGCGTCAATCACGAACTGAACTTTACCCTCCTGCTCATAGGCGGAATCTTTTCCAATTCTCTCCTGTCCTGCACATTAAAACAAGAAACACACACAAACACTGGCGTTGAGTAGGATGTCTCAATTTGCATTTACTTTCAAATATGCTTAAAGAGAACAATGCTTTGAGTACAGTCACGCAGGCCACATATCCACGTTTGGCTACCATGTTCGGTTGCTTTGATAGTTTTTGGAATTTGACTTTGGAGCACATTACACTAACCTTTCTGACGTATTAGATAAATTTCAGAAGCAGCACTTCAAAGGATCACAATAAAAGCCCTTGTGATAAGCCACCACACTATTCAAAACATAGTGGCCCCACAGAACCAAGGGATTGCTGCGATTAGAAGCTGGGCTGCCACGTGCAAATCTTCAAAGCTCACTTAGGCTAGAAAGGTGATACGCCAAAAGAAAATGAGAGAAAACTAATGAAATACCACCCCTGAACTCATTACCTTCTTCTATACACCTGCTCTACTTCCTGGGTTGCCTGTCTCAATTGTGCGTATTACTGGCAACTCTGATGCTCAGGCTGGAAACCCTGATGTCATTTTTTCATTCTTCCCTGTCTCTTACTCCACCCTCCCACATACGTATATCTAATGAAGAGCCAAAACGTCACCTGAAACAGTGAACAGTTTTGGCCACACTACCAATGCCCTATTTATGCTTTTCTCATCTCCCATCAGGACACAATGCTAGGTGTCTCTCTTCATCTAGTGATTCCTCCACCTTCATTTTTTCCAAACCACAGAGCTAATCACTTCACCCCCGTGCTCAGAATTCTTCAGTGGTTCTCCACTGCCCGCAAAATGAAATCCAAAGCCTTTCCCCTGACAACAGAGGGTGTTCATCGTTTTGTTCCTATCTGCCTAACGACAGTGAGAACCGGCCCCGATGAAGTGTCCTCCACTGTCTTGGAAGCCTTATATACATGATTTTTATTTCATCCTCACTTTGTCAGTTAAATATTATTAGTCCTCATTATACAGATGGGAGAGCCGAGCCTTACAGAAATTAAATCACCCTCCGAAGGTCGTGTATAGGAAGAGCAGATGACAGCCCACGTTTATCAGAACCCCAAACCAACATTTCTCTCACTTCATGGGCCCTACCTCACCCTTTTCCTAGAATTTAAAACATATATATTTTTTGCTCCAGACAAGTATGGCTATTTCTCCCGTAAACATCATCAGCTCTAACGTTAATTATCTTCGGTCATGCCCCTTGTCTTGCCAGAAATATCCCTCCTTGCTTTTGCCCATCATAACTTAACTCTGTCCCCGTGGCGCACTCCAGTGGTGGCTTACACTTAGCTTCTTGATCAGAATTAAAGATTTTCATAAAACATTTCAAATCTTTATTATAAAATTATCACTATATTTTAATGCTCTACTAGACTTTCCTTTTCTTTCTTTCTTTTTTTTTTCCCTTATATCCCCAGCACTGAACACAGCATTTAATATCTGGTAGATTCTGAACAATACTTGTATTAAATTAGGCATCCGTTAAGTACATGGTAATTCCAGGAACTCTCTTTAGACCTCTTGTCCCTCTATGACAAATAATTAACCACAGATTGAATTTCACTTTCGCAGCAATCTTTCCCAGATTGTCTTCTATGACACATTTGTGTAGGAAAGAAACAGTAGGGATCCTACAACCCCTGTCCCTTCTCCTGCAAAACGAAGTGTTCCCGACAGCCACCGTATTAAACGTTATTAGGTTTCTTTACGGAGAGACTGTTTCAGAGTATTTAATATAACATAAAGTATGATTTCCAAGAAGGAAGTTCAGAATTTCCCCAAATTACGTGAATTCATATATTTTCCTTTTCAGAGCACACGTTAATATCTCAAACGGCAGACAGTTCTTTGTTTTGTATGTATCTCATTCAAGTACCAATCAACCTGGTGCTCACTGCTCTTCATTGGGTCTAGGCCTTTTCAGCGTGTCTGGAGCAGGAATCTTTTTTGAAAAAGACAAAATCCATCATGAATCCATACTGCTACTCTGAATTCAAATTCTGGACTACAGGATTTGTACTTAACTCGACATTCCTACACCTCTACCTCATTTTTGTTTTCATGAGGAAAATCCTGGTTCTTAATGACACCATTCTAACTATTTATTTGCTTGATTCCATAATACACAAATAACATTCTTAGAATAAATGTCTAACCAACAGTCTAAAAATGTAGCGTAATGAGCAGCCTTGGCATATATGTGTTTTTCAATTCTTACCGGAATATTTTGGTGATTTATTCTGAGAAACGGGATTGCTTTGTTCAAGAGTCAATCTGTATGTGTTTTTGCTAAATACTGGCCAATTCCCCTCTAATGGGTTGGTACCATTTTGTTCTCCCACCAGCAAAGAGAGAGAGTGTTCATTTCCCAACAACTCTGACAACCAAGTATGTCCTCAAACTTGGATTTCCGTCAGTCAGCTAGGTGAGAAATGCTACCACAGTCTATTTTTATTTGCATTTTTCTTACTATAGGGGAGGTTGAAAGTCTTTGCATACAGTTAAAAGCTACTGTATTTCTTTTCTGCAAACTGTTTTTATAAAAATTTGGTCATTTTCTTCTCTACTTTTAAAAGCTTTTTATTAATTAAGCATATTAAGTCTTTGAGATTAAGTTGCAAATATTTTTCCTAGTTTGTTATTTTTCTTTTACTCACTTTAGGTGTTTTCCAAACAAAATTATATTAGATTAAAAAAATTATATTATCTAAAAAAAATTATCAATTTATTTTCTTCTTATTGCTCTGGATTTTCAATCATGGTTTGAAAAAATGCTCCCACCCCAGGCTACAGAATATTCCATCCGTGTTTTCTTCTTGTATAATTTTATTTTTTAAACTTAGATATTTCATCCACTTGGAATACATTCTGGTATGAAGAATCAAACTTTTAGCTTTCTCCATATAGCTTCCTAGTTATATGCCAGTTCATCTTTTCTCACTGATTTGAAGTGCTTCCTTTATTATATATTAAGTTTTCCATGCATAATTAGATGTATTTCTGGATTTTTAAAATCTGTTTCACTGTTTGGTTTGTCTATTCGTGGGCCAACAGTACAGCTTCAATTATAAACTCTTTATAATATATTTTAATAACTGGTAGAGTTAGCCCCTCTCTCACCATAATTGTTCCTTCTTTTTCAAATTTTACGTTGACTTTTGTTTATTTACTCAAATGAGCTTTATTAGCTACTGATCTATCTTGAGAAGAGAAAAAAAATACTCGATGTTGAGTTTATGCTGTATTTATTAATCAACTTAGCCGGAACAGAAATTTTTACAAAGGTGAGAATTCCCACGTGTGTCTTTTCATTTGTTCAAGGCTACTTTTGCTTCCTTCAGTAGTGTTTTAAAATTTTTTCTCACATAGGTTTTGAGTGTTTCGTGGAAAGTGAGCCTTGGTATTTTACTTAGTTTTGCTGTTATAAATATGGTTTTCTTTGCTAAGTATTTCCTCTGGTTTTTGGTTGCATACATAAAAGTTATTCTTTGTTTCGTTGTGGTTGTTTTATTATTTTTCAACTTTCTATCACAAAAAATTTTAAATACAGAGGAAGGTTGAAAGAGTTTTACAGTGACCTCACCAACTAGATTCTTACATTAACATTTTACTACACTTATGTTATAAGGCAATTCATTTTCTAATAATTTTATAACCTGCTACTTTACAAATTTCTCTTATTTTTTAGAGTACTTAAAAAGGCAATCTTGATGGCATTATGACCATTCTAAAATATATACTGTGAAACGTGTTCAGCCTAGTAATTCAGGAGAGCAGTTTCTAGCCTGCATTCATAAAGACATTCATCTCAGAAAGAATGCCTTGAAAAACAAGTGCAGTATTTTAAATAATGAAATATTTCATTATGTTTGAAACATTATAGGTTTTACCCCTCTCCTGAAGAGTCATCAGGTATGTTAGCTTATTAAGGGCTCTGAGAAACACAGGTACATTTGTCTTTGGGGTTACCAGGACTTGAAAAATGTAGCCTTACATCAAGAAAATCAGAACTGGCAAGTTAACAACAACAAAAACAAAAAAGGCTAACTTTATTTCCCTACTGTTGCAGACGCAACTGCGTGCCAAGGTCAGAGTCTCTGGTTACTCATCTAGCACCCCCACCTCCTCCCCTAACTGAAATCTGCTTCTCTTCAGGTATCGGCAGCCACCAAAGGAGTGAGGGGTTCAGGACCTCTCCTGAGCCTCATTGAGTCTCTCCTCATTTGTCTAAGCCAATCCAGTTTCCTCCTTGGCAAGGGCTGATTTAGAAACAGGCACGGGTTACAGTTCTAGATGATGAGATGAAAGAAAAGAGTTTATTGGGTTCCACATATAAAATGATACAAATGAACTTATTTACAAAACAGAAATAGATCCGCAGACATAGATAACAAACCTATGGTTTCCAAGGGGGAAAGGTGGGGGAGGGATAAGTTAGGAGTTTGGGATTAACAAATACACACTACTGTATATAAAATAGATGAACAAGGACCTACTGTATAGCACAGGGAACTACTCTCAGTATCTTGTAATAACCGATAATGGAAAAAACCCTAAAAAAGAATACGCGTGCGTGTGTGTGTGTAACTGAGTCACTTTGCTGTATACCTGAAACTAACATAACATTGCAAATCAACTACATTTCAATAAAAATTCTCAGGAAAAGTTTATTGGGGAACTCCTGAGAAAGTTTATTTGCTCTTAAAGAGAGATGAACTCAACTGCATCAAAACAATCACACACCCCCAACACACACACACACACACACACGCACACACACACTGCATTTACTCTAGTCATTTTGCAGTCCTGAGGCAATTACCCAGCGTACGAATAAGAGCAGAACAAAAATGTGGCAAGGATGTGAAAATACAATCGAGCTGTGAGTTAGCCAAGCCTAGAATTACCCTACTTTTTTCTTTATTCCCCAAGTGACATACTCAATGGCTTATCCATTTAACTACAGCTTGATACTCAATGTTTTCCAGGTTTACTTGAACACTACACTTCTTATTCATGTACCATTTTATAACATCTCAAGGGACTAGCGTAAGTACACCTTCTTCCCCCCAAAAGTGAGAAAAAAAAAAAGGGTAGTTTTAAGCAATATTTTTAACGATGTAAATTGAAATAGAAAAAAAGAAAGCATTTTCAATCAATTCTCGGTTAACAGCTCCTTCTTTCGGGCTTTCTGATGAACTGAGATGTCGTTATATTCTTTTCTTGAATGAAGTTCATCCTTTTCATCACATTTCCCAGGAAAGGGTTTGAGGTTTAGATAAAATAAGGAGAACTCTGAAGCATTAATTATTTTTCATTTCTCCAGCATGCAAAGAAGTTTTCCTTTTAAAGTCTCCCGATTTTCTGATATAATGTTATTTTTACCCAAATAGTTCAGTATTTATCTTCAAAACGCACACTCCTTTAAGCTTACGTTGAGTAAATTTTCAGCTGCCCTACCTAAGAATAATCTACAAGCCCTCTCACGACCAGAGTTTCTAGTGTTCGTTCTGCTGGGGAAGTCTTCTTTCTTTGAAATATCTGCTTGTTTTGCTCATTTTAACATACTGCTTTCTCAGAATATACGCCTTAGTTAATATGCATGAGCAGACTATCAGGGAGAAAAAAAAGGCACAGAAAACGTAAGATATTACGGATCTGAAATTATTAATATAAACAATCCCACTGCAGTACAAAAACGAAAAGGAAGAGGAGGTTGGGCATAGGCAGGAAAAAAACCAAAGATATTTATTTGCTAGTGCGACCTGAAAAACCTACCCAAACGGTCCTGTAGATTTGAACAACTGGCCCAGTGTTTACCATATGTTTCTATGGGAGTGATAAACTATACTTTGTGTTTTGATTTCACGTATTAAAATTGCAGTTATTTGCATCGGGAAGACCTCTTGGAAGTTATATATGCTTGTGCGCACTGTGCTTTAAATGCTGCATTACACGAATATATTTTATTGAATGTAAAGCCACAAACTTAAAAATTTCTTGAGGCTAAAGTCCTGGGTAGTACTGTATATAATTAACTAAAATACTAATGTTTGGTTATACTGCAAATGATAAACACACTCATAAAAACAGGAAGAGAATATGTCACAGGAGCTCTGAAAATAGAGTCAGGGCATATATAGGTGCTGACAGAACTGCTAGATTCTGGGTACAAAGGATGCAAGGAAAGCAGGGTGGAGATCCTGGAACACTAGAAAATGTTGCAGGGTTCTAAAACCGCTACAGTTACCAGGCAAGCCTTCTTAAAATGCTACTGCAGTCCCTCCCATACTTTATTTAAAAAATAATAAAAAATAAACAAATAACTTGGTTTACTGGATAACATTTTTTCCCCTCATGGGTGTACCTTCTTCTTTTAAGATGAATGTCAATGGTAAAATAAGATTCTGTTTTATGCAAATTTGCTTTTTTTTTAAACAGTGAACAGATTCATAGAATCTTGGGGTAACAAGCCATAGCAAGAAATACCAATTGAAGGACAGTCAGAAGTTCTACATTGAGACAAAAAGCCTTCACTGCTGCTGTGCCTCTATTTGGAGGTGAGGCTGAACGAACCTAGCAATCGTGAAGAGAACGATGGGCGTCCCTGTCACAGGACGACAGGCAGCCTGCGCTTACTGTGTTCTTCCTGGGCACCCGGCTCTGCGCTAAGCACTTTTCATGGTTTCATGTTAAACCCTCACAACGCTTTCTTGGGTACCATTCCCCATCCCTCTGTTACTTCGCTATACCTTATAGACCATCTGCTAAATTGTTCCGTCCACGTCTGCACACGGAAAAGCGATGAACCTGGAGCGTTCCCCTTTGTTTCTTTCCATTTTCAACTTTAGTTTAGAGCCACAAATAATCTCAAAGTTCATGCTAGCCATGATTTTTACATCCTCTTACCCCCACCTGAAGGTTTCGCTTGCGTTTCCAGCAAGGAGGAAATGGATGGTTTTGACAACCACCATCATAGCCTTCCCTGACCTCTCCTTGGGTGGAAAAGTTAATGCCCAGAGAACCTGCCAAAGCGCTGGTAGAGGGACAACACAACAGCAGCAAAACAACTGATCCTCCACCTTCGATGACAAAAATGTGACTGTAATTGAACCATTAACATCCTCACGTTCTGCAGTGAACACAGCGAGTCCTATGCTACAGACTCAAAAACAACTCTAGCAAAGGTATTAGAGAGTGTCTAGCCACAAACCCTCATTTCTAACCTTTTTCCATGCAGGATGCTTCCCGGAAGACTATTTAATCATCACAGCTGAGTTTTCTTCTACGCTTCCATTTTCGATTTCCAGATAGGTGCAGGTAAAGATATATGCAGTGAGTCAAGGTGTGTGGGACAGGAGTAGGCTTTGCACAGTGCACACAGGGCACCAGGTTGGAAGCAAGGAATGTTTCAGCCCCAAGTTTCACACCTCCCCCCAACGTGTGGAAGGTGTTCTGAGAGACTGAGCTAAGGGCTTTATTTCCAAGAGCAGTCTGTTGTAAATAACGCCAGCCCATTGAGCAAAGGTGAGAACAGGGCTTCTGAAACTCACACAAGAAACCTTGCTGTACCAAACCAGAACAAGACGGAGTTTCTTAAAGAAGTGCACGGATACAGTTTCCATTTCTCACCTAGATTTCTTCTCTTCTGATTTCTTAAGGTAAATTTCTGTTTATATAGTTTTGGTTGCTTCTTGAATGCAAACCGTAAAATCACTAGTGAAGCAATCTCTCCGGACATGACTTCAAGATTAAGAAAAAAGATACTGCTTCAGATGCCTGGTCTCGTCACCCATCCCTCAGCAGGAGCCCCTCCATTAATGAGGTTCTGCCCCTCTGAAATTCTGTTTATGGCATTCCAGGAATTGTATTTAGGTTGAACTTTCAGGATACGGGGGTGGAGAGAGGGAGGGGAAGAAACAAAAGAAGGAAGGGAGGGAGGGAGGGAGGAAGGAGAAACGAACAGAAAGAAAGGAGAAAAGAGTAAGAAAGATCAACCTGAACCTGACGAAGCTTTTGGATATATTAACTAATTTACATACAGCTGATTCATTGTGCTGTACAACAGAGACACAACATTGTAAAGCAACTACAATAAAAATTAATTAGAAAACCTAATTTATAGGAAGTAGAGAAAATAAAGAAACATGTAAATCAACATTGCAGAGATGCAGAAAACAAAGTCCAAATGTAAAAAATTCTACAGAAATAGTAATAAACTATTTTCTTCAACACATAAGTAGCAAAAGTTAAAAAAAGTGGAGAGAAACATTTTAAAAATTTTAAAAAGACTTAAGAGATATATCAAACAGATGTGGCATATGGACTTGGTTTAGATCCACCTGTAAACAAATCAATGATATCAAGACATTTATGACAGAAGGGAGAGACTACGGGATGACGATGGGGAACTACTGCTTTTTTGGTTTTTGTGTGTGTGTGTGTGTGTGTGTGTGTGTGTGTGTGTGCTTCTTATATATTTTTAAGAGTATTTATCTCTTAGAGAACATATCTCTTAGAGAACAACATAAGAGTATTTACCTCTTAGAGAACATACTTAGAGAACTTTTTAATACTGAAGTATTAAAAAAATTAAATGTCTGGGTTTACTTTGAAACGGCCAGAGGTGAGAGAGAAACATTCGGGGTACATGTGAACATAAATTGGCTATATATTGACTATTGTTGAGGTTGTGTGATGGATACATGGCGACTTATTCCACTACTCTCTCTGATTTTTGTGTTTGTTTGAAAGATCACATGATGTCTATAAAAATAAAAAGAAGAGAAGGAGGAGAAATAAGAAGGGGATGGATAAGGAGACGGGAAGAGGAGAGGGAGGGGGAAAAAGAACAAAAAGAAGAGTATTGGGTTGAAGAATAAGGGAAGTAGGCAGGGAGGAAACAGAGGAGTTGAACTCAGCTGTCTGTAAGGGACACAGTACGTGCCAGACACCCAACTAGAACCAAGGGACACAGAGAACACAAAACGCTCTCGTGCATGTTCTCACTGTTCACAGCTCCACTCAGATGCTTCTGCTTAAATGCAGTTTCCACCTCTCATCTCAGGGCTGAGAGTATGACTCTGCTCCGCAGGTATTTAGGAAGGGGCACACGTAGCACAGATGCTACAGCATATGGGCGGGGTCCCAAGTCACTTCCTGGAAGCAAAGTAAGCATGTTGTGGGGATGGAATGATTTCATCTCACTGCCATGATGCCCCTTTGCCTTGTGAGATGCAGAGAAAAGGCGTAAGGGAATTGATCCCACTACAGGGTTTGAAAGGACTTAGCAGAATCATTAGCCCAATGACAGTATAAATAAAAAGAAAAAGCCATGGTTTAACTCCATTTGGGTTCTGTATCCAGGGCTGGTGACTATAAATAAAAAGGAAAAATACGCATATATGTATGTTGAACTCCCTAGAGGCAAGACTGGGTCCTAAACATTGCTATATACCCAGAACCTGAGGATGAGTGAATATCCTGGAAAGAAAAGGGAAATAATGAGCAAGTAGCTTTCGTAAAAAGGTAGAAAAGAAAGATTATAATCCTTCAGCCGGGAGAGCTGACGGCTGACATGGAGCATTTAATTCAGGTGGCCAAATGACCACCTGAAACAGTAGCACCCCGAACGCCGACATTCGGGATCCTTTTCCTTAAACAGGGTTCTTAGGTGCCTAAAGACTCTACTTATCGCTGTTTTCAGTTAAGTTATTCAAGTGACGATGATAAAAACATTCTGTTAGTCGTTTTCAAGGCAGGATTAATTTTACACTCAATTTTATACCTATGTACACATACCTTACAACATATACTTTTGACCATTTAGTCATGATCACCAGAAGTGAAATAGTTTTCTTCCTACTGAACCCTAACAATATTCATAACAGAAATAAAGTCGATACAATTCTCGACTCAGAGGTTCCGAAGGCTCTGAGCTTCTTAGGAATGTCACATTCCATCTGTATTTAAAAAAGAGTAGAACAGCTAACCCGACAAGGAAAAAACCTTAACCAGTTGCTAACCAGAAACCTAAAACTGACAATTCAACAGTCAGAACACACTGGATGATTTGCTTGAGGAGCTACTAGCCACATCCATGCTACCCCTGGAAGGAAATTAATTAAGTAGTATTGGATGAAACCCTTTTGTAGATCGGTAAAGAGGAGGTTCTTGATACAAAGTCTAGAAATCCAGACTTAGTTTAAAACACATGTAAGTCAGTATGATTTAATGGGGAAAAGCCCTTCAAAATCTCTCTATTTTGAAACCAGTGTGATGGTACTTCCAACTCTTCTATAATCAGGCCAACCATTTCAAGAGCTATGAGCACGGAGACTCGTATCAGACAAACCTGGGTTGAAATCTTGCCTCTGCATTCATTGTACCTGTGACTAAACGGGAGCTATACGACTCTTTACCAAACCACTTGAACACGTTCAAGTTGCCTGGTGTTCATAGAGGGCTGTGATGAAAAACAGCAACAATAGCTAACATTCATTCAGTAGTTTCTATTCTCCAAAAACTATTCTAAGCACTCTACATACATCATCTATCTCTCATAATCACCCTATGATGAACATACGGTTATTATTATTGCCATTTACCGGTAAGGAAACTGAAAGTTTATTTAAATAACTTACCCCCAAAGTTACACAGACAGCAAGTGGCTAGTCAAGAGTTGAATCCAGTTGTCTGACTCTCAATTCAAAGTGTGAATATTTTTTATGGTGATATATTCTGCATTTAGTAAAATGCTACGTCATAAATGAACTGCTCAATCAGTACTGACAAACACAAAGCAATACATAGAACGTTTTTATCACTCTGGAAAGTTATCTCGTGCCCCTTCACAATTAACCCTTCTCCCTCCACTGTAAAGCAACCGTTGATCTGTAATCTAACGTAAGTTACTTTTGCCTATTCTAGAAATTCATATAAATAGGACCATACAATATGTACTTTTCTCTGTCTGCTTTCTCTCACTCAGAAAAATATTTTTGAGATTTATTCAGTTTGTGGCATGTACCAAAATCTCATTCTTTTTTATTGTTAAGTATCATTCCACTGAATGGATATATTAGAGTTTAATTATCCATTTTCCTTTTGATGGACATCTGGGCTATGTCTAGTTTGGGGCTTCTCAAGACCTATGGAGGGTCTGTGATTTTACCCGATGTGTAAGAGTTTAGCCTGTCATGGTTCTGTGGACACTGGCTGAAGATGTGACACCCCTGGTTCAGAGCCAGGTACAGCAGGCAGCACAAACATAATGTTTTCTCAGAGCCCCCTCCTTACCACCCCCCTTGCTCAAGTCCAAGGTGGTGACAGAGAGCAGTCCAGGTAGATGGTGCACACACAATGGGTTTACATTAGAACTTTCAAACTCTGAGCTCAGGGAGACTGAATCTTTTATAAAGGATTTCAAGCAAAGCTACCTGACCTTGGTTCCAGAGGGAGATATTACCTTTATTACACTGGCTAGTAAACAAACCATCCCTACGCTTCTTGACGATATGCTATCTGTATCTTCCAAGGCCACTGACTATATAATAATACCTTGAAAAGCTAACCAGTGCACCTGCTCTCAATATAGCAAAGGACACCAACAGAGGATGGTCCCGCAATAGGGCAATTATGAATAAAGCTGCTGTGAACATTTCTTCACAAGGCTTTTATGGATATGTGTTTTTATTTCTCCTGAGTAAATACTTAGGAATAAGAGTTGCTGTATTATAGGCTCATGCATGTTTAACTTTTAAAGAAGTCGCCGTGTTCCAAAGCAGTCGCACCATTTTATTCTAATATCAATGTATAAAAATGCAGGTTTCTCCATATCTTCTCCAATATTTGATGTTATCAATCTTTTCCATTTTATCCATCTGCATTAGAACCTCACTGTGGTTTAATTTGCATTTCTCTGATGAATAATGATGATTTTCATTTTTTTCATGTGTCTATTGACCATTTGTATTAGACCTAGTAGTTTCCCTTTGCAAGCATCTTGGAAGTTCAGCATCCCAGGCTATGCAAATTCTCTACCAGAGTAGTACAAAAGTCCATGAGGCCACAGGGTTAATGCCTGAATGATGGTCAAATTATATTATTTATTTTAAGAAGGGGTTGAAGCCAAGATGGTGAAGTAGGAAGACCCTGAGCTCACCTCCTCCCATTAGCACATTAAAATTATAACTATTTACAGAGCAACTATCAATAAGAACAATCTGAGGGCTAGAAGAAAAGATTTTCCACAACTAAAGATATAAAGAAGGAATCAAGGGACTTCCCTGGTGGCGCAGTAGTTAAGAATCCATCTGCCAATGCAGGGGACACGGGTTCGAGCCCTGGTCCGGGGAAGATCCCACATGCTGTGGAGCAACTAAGCCCATGCGCCACAACTACTGAGCCTGCACTCTAGAGCCCGTGAGCCACAACTACTGAGCCCACGCACCACAACTACTGAAGGCCGCGTACCTAGAGCCCGTGCTCCACAACAAGAGAAGCCACCGCAATGAGAAGCTCGCACACCGCAACGAAGAGTAGCCCCTGCTCGCTGCAGCTAGAGAGAGCCTGCGTGCAGCAATGAAGACCCAACACAGACAAAAAGATATATTAATTAATTAATTAAATTAAAAAAAAAAAAGAAGGAATCACAATGAGACAGGTAGTAGGGGTGGAGACATGGTATAGTCAAGACCCACACCCATCTGTAGGAGGCCAACGAATGGGAGGATAATCGTAATTGCAGAAATTTTCCACAAGAAGTAATGGGTCTGAAACCCACATTGAGCTCCCCAGCCCGGGGTCCTGCACCAGGAGGACAAGTCCCCGGAACACATGGCTTTGAAGGTCAGTGGGGCTTGTGTATGGGAGAGCCAGAGGACTACAGGAAACAAGAGACTCTGCTCTTAAGGGGGATGCACAAAATCTCACACACTCCAGGACTTGGCACAGAGGCAGGAATCTGAAGGAAGCCTGGGTCAGAACCACTTACTAATTCTGGAGAGCCACCTGGAGAGTCAGGAGGTAAATTGGACTCCCACAGGGAAACAGATGCTAGCAGGAGCCATTCTGGGGAGATCCTTCTCCCATGAGGGCACTGATGCTGCAAGTGCCATTTTGGAATCCTACCGTCTAGGCTATTCGTGCTGGAGGCTTACTCGCCCACCAGCTGGTAGGTACCAGTCCCAGGATTCACCAGGCCAAGCAGCCAGCAGTGTGGGGACTTGGCCCCACCAACCAGTGGGCCAATAGCAGTCCCAGGAGCCCGGACCTCACTGCTAGCCACCCTGGGACACAGGCCACCAATGGCCTGAACCAGCCCTGGGACTCCCCAAGCCACACAGTCATTTGCACTGGGACCCAGTCTCATCCACCAGCAGGTCAGCAGACTCCACACGAAGCAGTTCCTGGCAGCCAGCAAGGTCAGGGCCAGCCCTGCCTACCAGCATACCAATGGTAGTCAGCCCTGACACAACAGAAGGGCCCACCCAGCCTACACAGGGAGGGCACCCTTAGAGCTCTGGTGACTATAGGGGAATGTGCTACTGGGTCCCACAGAACATCTCCTACACGAGGCAACCTAGCCTTACACCTAAAGGATCTAGGAAAAACAACAAACAAAACCTAAAGTTAGTAGAAGGAAAGAAATAATAAAGGTTAGAGCAGAAAGAAAGGAAATACATATTTAAAAAACCAATGAGACTAAGAGCTGGATTTTTTAAAAGGTCAAATTGATAAACCTTTGACCATACTCATTAGGAAAAAGAGAGGCAGGGCCCAAATAAATAAAATTAGAAACGAAAGAGAAGTTAAAAGTGACACCACAGAAATACACAGATCATAAGCAATTGCTAAGAACAATTATATGCCAATAAAAGCAACAACCTAGAAGAAATGGATAAATTCCTAGAAATATACAATCTCCCATGGCTGAATCCGGAAGAAATAGAAAATATGAAGAGACCAATTACCAGCAATGAAAATGAATCAATAATTTAAAAAAAACCTCCCAAAAAACAAATGTCCAGGAGTGGACTTCACAGTTGAGTTCTACCAAACATTTAAAGAAGCTTTAACACCTAATCTTCTCAAACTTTTCCAAAACATTGAAGAAGAAGAAATGCTTCTGAACTCATTCTATGAGGCAAGTATCACCCTGATACCAAAACCAGACAAAGACATCACACAGAAAAAAGAAATTTACAGACCAATATCATTGATGAACAGAGATGCAAAACTCCTTAACAAAATGTTAGCAAACCGAATTCAACGGTGCATTACAAGGATCATAAACCATGCGCAAGTGGGATTTATCCCAGTGATGCACAGATGGTTCAATATCCACAGGTCAATCAATGTCATACACCACATTAAGAAATTGAAGAATAAAAATCATATGATCATCTCAATAGATGCGGAAAAGGCTTTAAACAAAATTCATCATCTATTTATGATAAAAATTCTTTCAACAAAGTGGGTATAGAGGTAACATACCTCAACATAAGGCCCATTTATGATAAACCCACAGCTAACATCATGCTCAACGTTGAAAAGCTGAAAGCATTTCCTATAATATCAGCAAAAAGACAAGGATGCTTACTCTCACCTCTTTTGTTAACACAGAATTAGAAATCCTAACCACAGCAATCAGATTAAAAATAATAATAGTGATAATAATAGAAAGAAGTAAAAGGAATTCAAAGTGGAAGGGAATAAGTAAAACTGTCCCACTTTGCAGATGACATGATACATAGAAAATCCTAAAGATGCCACCAAAAGCTATTAGAACTAATTAATAAATTCAGTAAAATTGCAGGATACAAAATTAGTATAAAGAAATGTGTTATGCTTCTATACACTAACAATGAGCTATGACAAAGAAAAATTAAGAAAACAATCCCATTTACAGTTGCATTAAATAGAATAAAACACCTAGGAATAAATCTAACCAGGGAGGCAAATGACCTGTACTAGGAAATCTATGACACTGATGAAAGAAACTGAAGATGACACAAACAAACGGAAAGGTGTACCATGCTAATGGAATGGAAAAAACAATACTGTGAAAGTGATCATACTATCCAAGGCAATCTACATAACCAGTGCAATTTCCATCAAAATGGCAATAGCATTTTTCATAGAACTAGAAGAAATAATTCTAAAATTTGTATCAAAACACAAAAGACCCCAAATAGCCAAAGCTGTCTTGAAGAAGAAAAACACAGCTGGAGGTATCACACACTCTGATTTCAAACTATACTGCAAAGCTACAGTACTTAAAACAGTATGGTACTGGCACAAAAACATACACATAGATCAGTGGAACAAAAGAGAGAGCCCACAAATAAACCCATGCTTATATAGGCAATTAATCTACAACAAAGAAGGCAAGATTATACAAGGCAAGAAAAATAAACTTCTCTATAAATGATGTTGAGAAAACTGGACAGCTACATGCAAAAGAATCAAACTGGACTACTCTCTTACACCATATACAAAACTAAACTCAAAATAGGTTAATCTCTTGAATGTAAGATCTGAAACCAGAAAACTCATAGGATAAAACATTGGCAATATGCTAACGCTTCCACATTGGTTTTAGCAACATTTTTTGGATATACCTCTTCAGGCACATGAAACAAAAACAAAAATAAAGAAATGAGGCTACATCAAACTCTAAACCTGTTCTGCACAGTGAATGAAGGTATTTTAAAAAAAGGCCGCCTACTGAATGGAAGAAGATATTTGCAAATAATATATCTGATAAGGGGTTAATATTCAAAATAAAGAGCTCATACAACTCAACATCAAAAACAGACAAACAACCTGATTAAAAAATGGGCAGAGGACCTGAATAGACACTCTTCCATAAAGACATACAGATGGCCAACAGACTCATGAAAAGATGCTCAACCTCACTAATCGTAAGAGAAATGCAAATCACAAGCACAATGAGGTATCACCTTACACCTATCAGATGGTTATCAAAAGACAACAAATGATAAGTATTGACAAGGATGTACAGAAAAGGGAATCCTAGTATACTGTTGGGTGGGAATGTAAATTGGCACAGCTACACTGCAGTCTTTTTTTTTTTTTTTTTTTTTTTAAACAATAGCCAAGATATGGAAGCAACCTAAGTGTCCATCAACAGATAAATGAATAAAGAAGATGTGATACATACACACACACACACAGACAAAGACAACACACCCAATGGAATATTACTTAGCTATAAACATGAGCGAAATCTTGTAGATGGACCTACAGGTATTATACTAAGTGAAGTAAATCAGACAGAGCAAGATGAATACCATATGATATCACTTATATGTGGAATCTAAAAAACAACTGAACAAACAACTAAACAGAAACAGACTCAGATACAGATCCCAAAGGCATGGTTGCCAGAGGTGAGAGGGGTGGGGGGACGGCTGAAATAGGTGAGGGAGGTTAAGAGGTACAAACTTCCAATTACAAAATAAATGGGCATTAGGGGTGAAATCTACAACCTGAGGAATATAGTCAAGAACACTGTGGTAACTTTATATGGTGACAGATAGTAACTAGACTTCTCATGGTGATCACTTCGCAACGTACACAATATCAACTCATTATGCACCTGGGACTAACGTAGTGCTGTAGGTCAACTATAATTCAATTTCTACATACATGTATATGATTCATTTTGAATTATTATATAAACTGCAGCCATTAAATGATACTTTGCAAGACCACAGCAACCCAAGTTCCAAATGTAGTTGACACTTTGCCACTTCATACATCTTGTAAGGAGTCACTTAGAACATAAGGTCTCTTCGGTGGTTTCTAAATGAGCTAGAGGAAGCAGTTTATAAGTTGTTTAAACCGTATTCTCCTAAGGTCATAAACTTTTTATAGGAAAAAGTTATGTGCAGTTTTTTTTGTTTTTGTTTTCAGTGTGATGTTAATCCTTTCATGCCAGGCGGGGACACTTCCATGAGTCACTGGTTCGAATCCCAATGCTGCTAGACACTAGCCAAGTGACTTTGGGAAAGCCACTCATCAGACCGCTATGAACTTTGCTTTTATCTTTCCATTCGGGCGACTATAAATATTATCAGCTCTGCCAACTCTGCTGAGTTGTAGGGATGATCAAATGACACAGGGGACATTAAAACAATTGAAAGACTCTAAAGTGCATCTCATAAAAAAGATAAATCAGTACCCAAACACATGGAAAAAAATATTTCACCTTGCAAGTTTTCTAAGAAGTGCAAATCAGAAGAGAGGTAACATTTTAGTAGTTTTGCCAGTGGCTGAATAAATTAGTACAGTCCTTTCAGAAAACAGTTTGACAATACATTTCAATTCTCCAGAAAAAAAATTTCTACTCTGAATCTGTAATGATAAAAATAGGTAATGTGTATTTTACTATTGCTTCTCTAACGCTCCCTATATGTCAGGCATTGTACTAAGTGCTATACTTGGACAGGTGGCCTTGAGCGATGAGGGGACTAGGGATGCCAACCCTTCACACAGTTGAAAATCCGCGTGTAATTTATAGTCGGCCCTCTGCATCCATGGTTCCTTGTCGTCCTGGATTCAACCAGCTATGCATCATATAGTAGCCGAGTGTTTACTACCGAAAAAAATCTCCGTATAAGTGGATCCACGTAGTTCAAACACATGTTGTGCGAGGGTCAACTGTGTAAGCTTACTTAGTGCTTCTCCTCAAAACACAAAACTGTCTTTGGTTATTATCATCATCTACGTTTTACACATTAGGAAAGAGGGCACAGAGCTGCAAGCTCATTTGTGCTCGGCTTCATAGCTAGCATGGGGCAGGAGGCACAGTTAAATTTCAGGTGATTTGGTTTCAAAGTCCTCACTCTTTACTCCTCCATTTAATAACTTCTGGAAGTTCATCCTCAGAAAGTAACCCAAAATAAGGAAAGAGCAAGAGGTCTTAAGAGGTCTTCTGCATGTGTTTTGTATATACTTGCCAATTTTGGAAGTGATGTAGGTAAAGATTCAGCAAGTGATAGCAAATAAAATCTTTCGGCTACTACATATTACTTAAAATAACCAAGAAGACTAACAAGTACGGTACTTATGATCCACAAAATTAAAAAAAAATTAAAAGATATCTCAATTTCTTATTATCACCATGTTAGGGTTATAAGATTGACAGAGTTTTTGGTTCTGCCCATGGTAGCATTCTAAGGGTCCTCAAGAACTATAAAAGTGGTATGCAGAGGTCTCTTTCTTATGAATGGCAAGACCAGGGTCAGGAATCCCAGTGACATCATCCCAAATTCTTTCTTTCCATGAGTGCTAATGAATAGGACAGAGCCAATGAGATAGAATTCACTATTTTAATAAAAGTTTACACACTCTGGTGTCAAAATCAGAAGAAAGTTAGACACAGGTGAACAATCAGATACGCTGTCCCCAGAGAAGGGAAGTGAGGTTTTAGAGGAGCACATGCTCTTAGTTGATTACATTGCAAACTTTCTCCATCAGAGGACTGAAACCCCTTTCAAGGACAATGGCTTTTCCTTTGGCCATGTCCTTCCCTCACTTATGGGTAGGAAAGCAACTCAATGATTTAAAGATAGACAGATATACACTCCCTCCGTTGGCCAAATCAATAGAAGACAAACCTACAGCCAAGAGCTCCTTCCAGACACCCAAGCTTAGAGCAGACATCCAAAAAAAAAACAAAAAACAACAACAGAAGCCTGTGGTCACACATGTCACTTTTCTTTTCTTAGGTGCCACAGCAGTGGCTGGTGCTGTATCCTGAATGTTGTGGCATTACACCATATTTGCTATGAGGTGTCTACCCAGGAGGGCAGCTTAGAATGGAAGAAACAAATAGTGACAAAAGCCTTTTGAGGTGGCCAGATGTGGGTATGAATTCTTTCTGACTGAGTGACCATGAGCACGAGGTGGGATTGAGCTCCCTAAATCCTGGCTGCCACTTCCTGCTTGGGCAACGTGTACCTTCCCCTGCTTCCATTTTCTCATTTATAAAACAGTGAAAAAAAACCCCAGCTATTTCAGAGGGTGTTGTAAGGATTAAAAGAGTTAAGATTTGTTTCCTCTTCCTCAACTAAAAACTGAGGATAAGGAAAAGGCAGTCTCTTCAGCAAGCGGTGTTGGAAAAGCTGGACAGCCACACGTAAATCAATGAAGTTAGAACATATCCTCACCATACACAAAAATAAACTCAAAATAGCTTAAGGACTTAAATATAGACATGGCACCATAAAACTCCTAGAAGAGAACATAGGCAAAACAAAATTTCTGTCTCTGACAGAAATCGTACCACTGTTTTCTTAGGTCAGTCTCCCAAAGCAATAGAAATAAAGGCACAAATAAACAAATGGGACCTAATCAAACTTACAAGCTTCTGTACAGCAAAGGAAACCATCAACAAAATGAAAAGACAACCTGCATACCGGGAGAAAATATTTGCAAATGATGCAACCGACAAGGGCTTAATTTCCAAAATATACGAACAGCTCATACAACTCAATAACAAAAAAACGACCCAATCGTAAAATGGGCAGAAGACCTAAATAGACATTTTCTCAACGAAGACATACAGATGGCCAACAGGCACAAGAAAAGATGCTCATCCTCGCTAATCATTAGAGAAATGCAACTCACAACTACAATGAGGTATCACCTCACACCAGTCAGAATGGCCATTAAAAAAGTCTACAAACAACAAATGCTGGAGAGGGTGTGGAGAAAAGGGAACCCTCTTGCACTGTTGGTGGGAATGTAAATTGATACAGCCGCTATGGAGAAGAGTATGGAGGTTCCTCAAAAAACTAAAAATAGAGTTGCCACACGAGCCAGCCATCCCACTCCTGGGCCTATACCCAGACAAAACTCCACTCGAAAAGATACAAGCACCTTTATGTTCATAGCAACACTATTTACAATAGCCAGGACGTGCAAACAACCTAAATGTTCATCGACAGATGAATGGATAAAGAAGATGTGGTGTGTGTGTATGTGTACATATATTTGCTGTACAGCAGAAATGAACACAATGCTGTAAAAGCAACTATACTTCAATAAAATTTTAACAAATAACATAAACTCGATAACCAACAAGGACCTACTGTAGAGCACAAGGAACTGCACTCAATATTTTGTAATAACCTATAAGGGAAAAGAATATAGGTATTGAGGCTCATTATCATTTATGTCAAGTGCTTAATCTGGTAGCTAGCACATGGCAAGCATTCAATAAATATTAATTATTATAATTACTTTTCAAAAGACTCTCAGAATGAAAACCTTAAGCGTAAAACTTGCAAAAAGCTAAAGTTTTTGTTCGTTTAGATGTGTATTTGTCGACTCTTTTGCAGGATGAGAGACAGTCATTTAAGTAAGTACCTAATAAGCACTGACTATTTTATAATTTTTATTACTAAGGTTTTGGCCTTGGATCTAATTTCTTCCTCATAGCATGCAAAATGCAGCAATTCTTCAGTTATGAGAATAACAATAATCAACAGAGGGAAGGATATGGTCAAAGCTGGGAGGCTGATGCATTCCTTAGTCCTCTGTTCCTGTGATATTTTTAAAAGGCAGGGAGGGCTTATATATTACAGTTTATTGGATTTGGGGGGTTTCACATTTTTACTTAAAATGGAGAACTTGTCAACTCAGAGAAATGCAGATCTTGCTATTTTCTTTCAGGGTCTTGTAGATGCCAACCTAATGGACTTATGAAACATTTAACACGTGCATTGCAATAAATCCTACGAAACCCCTGATTCAATCCATTTGCCCAGGCTGATTGTCCAAACGAGAGATTCCGCTTCGGTGCTCGTGAAGGGCAGCAAGCTGGGCTCCCCAGGAAAACACAGGCACGTACTACCTGCCCCACCTCTCCCAACTTGATCAACTGCATTGATATATTTTGTGCAGATTTTTGTTTTATGCGTGGCAAGTAAAATTAGTTCCTCAACAACTACTTCTGAAACTTCTACTCTATGTCTGACCCGAGCTGGGACTGGGGCTACAAAAAAAGGCATCAACAAAAAAGTGAATGCCTGGTTTCACTGAGCTTGCAGCTGAGTACAGATGGAACACCATGTACAAAGGCCCTGTGATAGCAAGAATCCAGGTGTCTTTACAAAACTAAAGGCAAGTCAGAGCTGCAGCAGAATGAGACGGGGCCCTGCCACAGGGGCCCCTAGAGACCGTGCTGAGAGCTTGCCTTCTTAGGAACAATGTACGGACACTGAGATGCCTTAAATATTGGGGGTAGCAGGATTAGTCTTGCAAAAATTGCTAAAAATAGCACCAATTTAGGTTTTGAGCCGTTCTTCAAATTCAACAGCACTTCTGCAATCTCAAAACTTGTTCAAGGAAAGAGAAAATCTGTTGACATACAGTCCACGCCGGAGGCATGATTTATGTAGGCATGTTAACAGCCAGGCCGACAGATACTTGAAGTCCAATAACTATTTGTCCTAATGATTTTTGTACACTTGTATCCACAGAAGAATTGCTTTGGATTAGCTCTTGGCATAGTTTTCATTTGATTTGTCCATGGTTTCTTCAAAATTTAATTCTAAAATGTAGCCATTTGTTACAGACTTGCCAGAAACTTGCTTGTGACAGTTGCATTTTTCTCAAATGAAAAAAGCAATAGCATCTTGTAATTCAACATTTCCCTTCCATGGCAAATTGCCCAATTGTACCAGAGCATCAGACCACTTTGGTAGCTCAGTTTATAACTGCTACCCTGATATTGGTATGCTCTCCCTTAAAGGTATTATTTTGTACTTCATCCGGTTTCGCACAATTTCAATCTCCACCATCTGTTTCGATAAGGCTGCAGGACTGTTTGCCCCGCCCTAAAAGGGCGGGAAGTCCCATGGGAAGGAGATACATTCCAAGAGAATCTTATAGTCCTGGCTGCAATTCCCTGTTGTAAAATTATGCTGCCTCTGAGACAGGGAATGTGATTCTGTGTCTTTTTTCTTGGTACAAGCTACTAACTTTTCATCAATATAACAAAGTTTGAAAAATACTGCCCTATTCTGAGCTCAGGAGAGGAGAGAAGAAACAAGGTCAACTCACTTCTCCACTGCAGCTGTTCCTAAGTGAGGACCTGAGGGATCAATCCAGGATCATGATCAAAGATGTTCTACAAAAGAGCCCTTATGGGGCTGGGTGTCAGCAAGTAAGGAGACTGCTGTCGGAACAAAAACATAAAGTGACCCGCAAATGAGGGTGTGCCTACTCATGTTCCAAGAGTCTAGGAAGGGAGCTGGGCATCAGATGAGAAAGAGCACAGAGAGAAATCATCCGCATTTATCACGTGGTTGACCCCTCTGAGCCACATCTTCCTCATCTGTATAATGGGTATAATAACCCCTTGCAGACAGTCAGGGCTGTGGTGATGATTTCTATCTTTTCCTGGAACAATTTTTGACTGTTGTTTTCTACTTTAGCCTCCTATTTGCTTTTTCCACAGCACTAACCATAACTTGGAATTATTTTATTCATCTACTTTTGGTTTTCCGCCTTCCTCCTGGGCTGGAATAGAAGCTCCCTGAAAGCAGAGCCCGTATCTTCCTCCCAGCTCAGTTGCTAGCCCCGTGCAGGTGCTCGACACACATCTGTGAGATGAACAAACGAGGAGGGAGAGAATGCGTGAAAAAACAAATGCGTGCCGTTAGTTATTGGGATTATTTTTCTCGTTAGCCAATACGCTCTCAGATACTTCACGGAATTGCTCCGAAGTTTGGTTTTGTTTTAATCTGTAAAAGGAGGAGGATGCGTGTCATGTTTATTCACCAGGCTGATAGGGGCATCACACTGGATGATATAAACACATAAAAGGATACTGATCCGTGTACAGCACTTTATAAGGCCAAGGATGTTTAAGGCAAAGGAAGAACACAGCTGAGTATGAAAATAAAAAAGGATAGGCAATTTGAGTCATGGGGGAGATGCTTTTTTTAAACAAAGCCAAAGGTAACTTCAGTCACCACAAACATCCATCACAACGACGGCGTGTAAACCCACTGCACACAAACTATTACCACTGGGCACCGTTCTATTGAATCCTTGCGAGCCATCCCATGTAGTAGGGACTACTGTTATCCCCATTTTACAGATGAGCAAATAAGGGGCTGAGAATGTTTCAGTGACTTGCCCATGGTGACAGAGTAAGGGAAAGAGCTGGGATTCACACCTGGGCAATTGGACTCTTCAAGTCTTAACCATTTTTCAAGAGCTAGTTAGCGTGGCTTCATCAGGCAGCTTGAACACGTGCTTCTATATAATAGAGCTATGAGCACCCAGGAAGGCAAACACATACTATTAGATGATGAGGAAATGGGAAGTCTTCCCGTGTGGTCACCACATACCTGATCTAGTGTGACTGGCAAAACTAAGACGAAGTGAGAAGTCTCTCTCGAAAGTGTTATCTGGGTTTCTGTACCTGGTAGATATTTATCTTGTGAGCATATTTTTATCCTCTAGAAAGGTGAATGTGGCCGCATATACTGTAAAAGCCTAAAATGGTTTTGGTATCCATATTTCTCTTTGGAAGAAGTAAAAGGGGGGGGGGGGGGAAGAAACACCTGTATTACTAGAAGTGCTTCCTAAGGAAAGCTATATTCCAATCCAACTCGCTTGAGGGTACTTGATTAAGTCATGCAATAGCCCTTTCTTATACCTACTAAAATGCCTGTAAACAGCCCATTTATAATACATATATTGCTTAGAAGAGGCACTTTGCTTACAAGGACTGTTGCTGAGAAGAGGTTGAAGCATTAATTCCCCTCATTCGGGAATTCCTTCTCATCAAGTGCGTAGCCTGACAGACTTTACGAAGTACGGCAAGGCCATAACTCCAATTTTTAAAGCCACTGCCTACTGGAGCTAATGAGGAAGAAATGACACACAGCTCAGATAATTATGCCTTCTAACACTTATGGAAATGCTTTTTGCCTGGATGCCCCTGGGCTTTCAGCTTGGTGTTCCACAATTGGGCTTGATTCTGCATAGAATCCAAGCCAGCTCCTGTCCATGCCGTGCCGGCTGTACGGCAAGAGGAACCTGAGGAAACATGGCCTGAGCTAAAATGGGGCGCTGCTGAAGACCCCCCTTTATGCTCTGGAGGGTTGTTGGCAGAAAGAAAAATGCGTTTCCTGCAGGGTCCACCGATAAATATCTATTTGAGAAGGCTGACGGTAGCCAGCCTCTACCTTACACGTCTGGTCAAGATTTGAGAAAATGAGCTTTACGAATTTACTGCTACGCTTGCAATATTTCATAAACCTGGCCTGTCATCCACGACTCTTATGCTTTGGTTGTACGGACACAGTGGTGTATGGCAATATTCTTATATATTCATATATTACTGGAAGCCACAAAGCTCTTACTCTTTGCTTTTAAGAAGTTTGTAAGAGAACACTAAAAAAGTAAAATAAAATTAAAAGATGGACTTGAGTTTTAAATCCAGTATCATGTGGTCAATACGAGGCTCTGAGCTTCAGAATTGGAGTCCTGGACGATTCAAGACA
Source organism: Phocoena sinus (assembly GCF_008692025.1). Classification (NCBI taxonomy): domain Eukaryota; kingdom Metazoa; phylum Chordata; class Mammalia; order Artiodactyla; family Phocoenidae; genus Phocoena; species Phocoena sinus. Next base: position 9,052,990 of record NC_045773.1, read on the forward strand.
TACGGCGCATGCCGTACGCAAAAGAATCAGGATATGGTTAGATCTAAGTTGGTCTCCTCCCTCAACCTGTAATAAAGACAGTTAAGAATGGAAGATGAAAAGAAAGAGACTTACAGGGGAAGCCTGTAAGTTGCATGCGGGTGTGTGCCCCTGGAAAGGGTCCTGGGCTCCAACACCTCCCCCGGCACAGTCTCAGGAGGGCTGTAGAAGCCATCACAATCAGAGCTGAGCCTGGAGAAGCCCTGAAGCCAGGATCAAAAGTCCATGCTGTGCTCACCTCCACATCTCCACTCCTAAGGGATGGTAGCGCATTCCTGTATAAGGATTCCCAGACAGGAAGAAGGCATGGATAGATGCCAAAGGCCCAGAGTAAAGAGACCTCACAAACGACTCCAGGTCCCCGGCCTTGACAAAGTCCTCTGTAAATGAGGTTCAACCACACTGACTGGGTGGAACGGACAACTCTACAAAGATTGCTTAAACTTCTAAAATCACTGAAATGGAGGGGCAAAACAAAGTTACAGGAAACAATAACAAGTCATATTTTTTTGCACTACTGGTTTGGTGGCCCGAGAGCTGTACTTACTATAACGTAACCATAGGAGAGGCTGCAGTGTCAGCGCTCTCAGAAGCGAGGCTGGTCACATCTTGCTTATCTTCTGTCAAACTTATCAAGTGTTATAATTGACACATTTAGCCCATTGAAAACAGGCTACCTTTTTGTTCTTAAATTCCTTTAGAAAGATAACTTTACTGGTTTTAAAATAATCAAAGAAGATAAAATTTCATATCTAAGTGAATTAAAAGTAAAGCCAGAGAAATAACATAGCATTTAATATGACTTAATGTTCCACTAAAGCCTTTTTTCATCTATTACGTACAGGAATCCAAAGTCATACCCATAATCATCTTTCACGGACACGGGACTTTTATTCTGAAAAGTATTTAAAAGAAGTTTTCCAAGAACAAGGAAGACTTCAGATGTGAATTCAGATGATTCTAATTTGGGGAATACTATATTAATTAGCATTTCACCTAGCTAAATTCTACTAGTAAATTCACCCAAAGAGCTGCTATAAAATGCTGTACTACGTCCACAAAGCCTTTCTGAGATGTTTCTGAGACATTTAATACTTATTTAATGTTCATTTTAAAAATGAATGATTTAACCTAAAAAAATCTAATAATTTGGCTTATATTTCCAGTTCCCACCCAGACAGAAGCCAGTCATTGCAGAGGCAGGTAGTGGAAGACTTAAGGATGATGGTAGGAAGAGAAACACCAAGCAAGATGTTGATGTCCAGAGATAAGGCCGAGAATCAAACATTTAACAAAGAACCATATTAACGCACAATCCATAACGGATGCTCCAGGCAGATTAAATCATAATTAATCTTCGCTGAACCTCGGTTTAACAAAGCACAGAGGTGTAAAAATGCATTTTACCTTGCTTCTCATCAAAATGGCTTCAAAAAGTCTTAGAGCAACAAAGGGTGAGACATTATTTGTCTATAACATTTTGTTGTGGATTCCTTAATCATGCTGAATAAATTAGGTCTCACAATACAACGTCTATTTAACAATTAAAGGTCAATTCAGAATAGAATAATAAAATGACAGGGAAAACTAATTAGTAGAGTCAAATTTTTCCACACATATATTCTCAGAGAACTTGACTCACTTAAGTCTAATTCCTTTGTCCTGATAGTTTAAAAATTATACAGGCTCAACTGGGCCTGGGTCCCAGATGAGGATAAAAGACTTTAGAAATACATGCTTTATTCACTAACAGCATTTATTAACAGGATTTTGCCACCCCCAAGAGAGTGACCTTTACTTAAACTATTAGCTTTGACAAGTGAGGTGAAAAGAAAAACACAGCTTAAGGATACTGACCTCCCAGAACGTGGACATTCACCAGACTATACGCTTTGGCCTTGCTATCTTTCCACAGTAAATATTCGTTGATTAGGGACTCCAAACAAAATCATATTTGTTTACTGTGTGAGTTGAAAGCACTAGCAATGGAATACGTCTTTTTACAAAAAAAAAAAAAAAAACCCACAAAACAAGAAATATGTCACCAATTTATTCTTCCTCTGTCATCTCAAAAGGAAAACAAATCTCTGAAAGTCAAGTTGTCCCTTCATGGAATAATGGATTTCTAAATGCTGAGTTATTTGTTTTCAGCAAAGAGATAATTCCGCAGAATCAGTATTCAGAGTGGCATTTGACAGGACCGTAATGTTAGTTAGACAAATGTCTGTATGAGCCGTAAGATGTGACAGAGTGATAATTTTTACGGACGGCCATAGGCAAGCACATACAGATTCGGCAAGCACATTCAGATTCTCGAAACCTTCTGAGTTCAAGGAACGGGTCTGGGAGCAAAGACCTTGGGGATGCTACTAACCACATAGGGATATAGCACATCAGGGATAAAACTGTACAAAAGTTGGGACATGAGGTACTCAGCAAGTCCGAGCTCCTATAACACTTGGGCACGCTCTACCTTATGGTGCTGAAATTCCATAAGCTTGGACCCTCATTCCATTCATAGCATAAAGCTGAAAAACGCTTGCCTACAAACTTTCCGACACCTTAGTATACTGCTATGCAATGCGTGCCCCAGTGAAAATCTCTGGTATGTATTTACGTGCTTATTCAAATCCCTGGCTTTATTTTCCTCCTAGAATTTGGTATACATCCTGATTTTCCATAGGACTGATATAAGGCAATAGGATCTTCATGAAACACCACCCTGATCTGTAACTGCTCTCAGCCCGGAAGAGCAGATAATTGCCATTACTGAGCTATTACTGTGTCCTAGTATCATTTTAGATCCTTTTTTTTTTTAACATCTTTATTGGAGTATAATTGCTTTACAATGATGTGTTAGTTTCTGCTGTATAACAAAGTGAATCCGCTATACATATACATATATCCCCATATCCCCTCCCTCTTGCGTCTCCCTCCCACCCTCCCTATCCCACCCCTCTAGGTGGTCACAAAGCACTGAGCTGACCTCCCTGTGCTTTGCGGCTGCTTCCCACTAGCTATCTGTTTTACATTTGGTAGTGTATATATGTCCATGCCACTCTCTCACTTCATCCCACCTTACCCTTCCCCCTCCCCGTGTCCTCAAGTGCATTCTCTACATATGCATCTTTATTCCTGTCCTGCCCCTAGGTTCTTCAGAACCAATTTTTTTTTTTTTAGATTCCATATATATTTGTTAGCATACTGTATTTGTTTTTCTCTTTCTGACTTACTTCACTCTGTGTGACAGACTCTAGGTTCATCCACCTCACTACAAATAACTCAATTTCGTTTCCTTTTACGGCTGAGTAATATTCCATTGTATATACGTGCCACATCTTCTTTACCCATTCAGCTGTCGATGGACACTTAGGCTGCTTCCATGTCCTGGCTATTGTAAATAGAGCGGCAATGAACATTGGGGTACACGACTCTTTTTGAATTATGGTTTTCTCAGGGTATATGCCCAGTAGTGGGATTGCTTTTTTAAGGAACCTCCATACTGTTCTCCATAGAGGCTGTATCAATTTACATTCCCACCAACAGTGCAAGAGGGTTCCCTTTCTGTACACCTACCCCAGCATTTATTTCTCGTAGATGTTTTGATGATGGCCATTCTGACCAGTGTGAGGTGATATCTCATTGCGGTTTTGATCTGCATTTCTCTAATGATTAGTGATGTTGAGCATCCTTTCATGTGTTTGTTGGCAATCTGTGTATCTTCTTTGGAGAAATGTCTATTTAGGTCTTCTAGTCAGTTTTGGATTGGGTTTGTTTTTTTGATATTGAGCTGCATGAGCTGCTTATAAATTTTGGAGATTAATCCTTTGTCAGTTGCTTCATTTGCAAATTTTTTCTCCCATTCTTAGGGTTGCCTTTTGGTCTTGTTTATGGTTTCCTTTGCTGTGTAAAAGCTTTTAAGTTTCATTAGGTCCCATTTGTTCATTTTTGTTTTTATTTCCGTTTCTCTAGGAGGTGGGTCAAAAAGGATCTTGCTATGATTTATGTCACAGAGTGTTCTACCTATGTTTTCCTCTAAGAATTTGATAGTGTCTGGCCTTACATTTAGGTCTTTAATCCATTTTGAGCTTATTTTTGTGTATGGTGTTAGGGAGTGTTCTAATTTCATTCTTTTAAATGCAGCTGTCCAGTTTTCCCAGCACCACTTATTGAAGAGGTTATCTTTTCTCCATTGTATATTCTTGCCTCCTTTATCAAAGATAAGGTGACCATATGTGCGTGGGTTTCTCTCTGGGCTTTCTATCCTGTTCCATTGATCTATATTTGTGTTTTTGTGTCAGTACCATCCCGTCTTGCTTACTGTAGCTTTGTAGTATAGTCTGAAGTCAGGGAGCCTGATTCCGCCAGCTCCGTTTTTCTTTCTCAAGGTTGCTTTGGCTAGTCGAGGTCTTTTGTATTTCCATACAAATTGTGCAATTTTTGGTTCTAGTTCTGTGAAAAATGGCGTTGGTAGTTTGATAGGGATTGCACTGAATCTGTAGATTACTTTGGGTAGTATAGTCATTTTCACAATGTTGATTCTTCCATTCCAAGAACATGGTATATCTCTCCATCTGTTTGTATCATCTTTAATTTCTTTCATCAGTGTCCTATAGTTTTCTGCATACAGGTCTTTTGTCTCCTTAGGTAGGTTTATTCCTAGGTATTTTATTCTTTTTGCTGCAATGGTAAATGGGAGTGTTTCCTTAATTTCTCTTTCAGATTTTTCACCATTAGTGTATACGAATGCAAGAGATTTCTGTGCATTAGTTTTGTATCCTGCTACTTTACCACATTCATTGTTTAGCTCTAGTAGTTTTCTGGTAGCATCTTTAAGATTTTCTACGTATAGTATCATGTCATCTGCAAACAGTGACAGTTTTACTTCTTCTTTTCTGATTTGGATTCCTTTTATTTCTTTTTTGTCTCAGATTGCTGGGGCAAAAACTTCCAGGATTATGTTGAATAATAGTGGTGAGAGTGGGCAACCTTGTCTTCTTCCTGATCTTAGTGGAAATAGTTTCAGTTTTTCACCATTGAGAACAATGTTGTCTGTGGCTTTGTCATATATGGCCTTTATTATGTTGTAGTAAGTTCCCTCTATGCCTACTTTCTGGAGGGTTTTTATCATAAATGGGTGTTGAATTTTGTCAAAAGCTTTTTCTGCATCTATTGAGATGATCATATAGTTTTTCTCCTTCAATTTGTTAATATGGTGTATCATATTGATTGATTTGCATATATTGAATTCTTGCATTCCTGAGGTAAAACCCACGTGATCATGGCGTATGACCCTTTTAATGTGCTACTGGAACCTGTTTGCTAGTAGTTTGTTGAGGATTTTTACATCTGTGTTCATCAGTGATATTGGCCTGTAGTTTTCTTTTTCTGTGACATCTTTGCCTGGTTTTGGTATCAGGGTGATGGTGGGCTCATAGAATGAGTTTGGGAGCGTTCCTCCCTCTGCTATATTTTGGAAGAGTTTGAGAAGGATAGGTGTTAGCTCTTCTCTAAATGTTTGATAGAATTCGCCTGTGAAGCCATCTGGTCCTGGGCTTTGGTTTGTTGGAAGATTTTTAATCACAGTCTCAATCTCAGTGCTTGTGATTGGTCTGTTTATATTTTCTATTTCTTCCTGGTTCAGTCTCGCAAGGTTGTGCTTTTCTAAGAATTGCCCATTTCTGCCAGGTTGCTCATTTTATTGGCATATAGTTGCTTGTAGTAATCTCTCATGATCCTTTGTATTTCTGCAGTGTCAGTTGTTACTTCTCTTTCATTTCTAATTCTATTGATTTGAGTCTTCTCCCTCTTTTTTCTTGATGAGTCTGGCTAATGGTTTATCAGCTTTGTTTATCTTCTGAAAGAACCAGCTTTTAGTTTTATTGATCTTTGCTATTGTTTCCTTCATTTCTTTTTCATTTATTTCTGATCTGATCTTTATGATTTCTTTCCTTCTGCTAACTTTGCATATTTTTTGTTCTTCTTTTTCTAATTGCTTTAGGTGTAAGTTTACGTTGTTTATTTGAGATGTTTCTTGTTTCTTGAGGTAGTATTGTATTGCTATACACTTCCCTCTTAGAACTGCTTTTGCTGCATCCCATAGGTTGTGGGTCATGATGATTTCATTGTCATTTGTTTCTAGGTATTTTGTGATTTCCTCTTTGATTTCTTCAGTGATCTCTTGGCTATTTAGTATCATACTGTTTAGCCTCCGTGTGTTTTTTTTTTTTTTTTACAGATTTTTCCCCTGTAATTGATATCCATTCTCATAGTGTTGTGGTCGGAAAAGATACTTGATACAATTTTAATTTTCTTACATTTACCAAGGCTTGATTTGTGACCCAAGATATGATCTATCCTGGAGAATGTGCCATGAGCATTTGGGAGGAAAGTGGATTCTGTTGTTTTTCGATGGAATGTCCTTTAAATATCAATTAAGTCCATGTTACTTAATGTGTCATTTAAAGCTTGTGTTTACTTGCTTATTTTCATTTTGTTGATCTGTCCATTGGTGAAAGTGGGGTGTTAAAGTCCCCTACTACGATTGTGTTACTGTCAATTTCCCCTTTTATGGCTGTTAACATTTGCCTTATGTATTGAGGTGCTCCTATGCTGGGTGCATAAATATTTACAATTGTAATTTCTTCTTGGATTGATCCCTTGATCTTTATGTAGGGTCCTTTTTTGTCTCTTGTAATAGTCTTTATTTTAAATTTTGTCTGACAGAGAATTGCTACTCCAGCTTCCTTTTGATTTCCATTTGCATGGAATATCTTTTTCCATCCCCTCACTTTCAGTCTGTATGTGTCCCTAGGTCTGAAGTGGGTCTCTTGTAGACAGCATATATACAGGTCTTGTTTTGGTATCCATTCAGCCAGTCTGTCTGGCTGAATTTAATCCATTTACATTTTAGGTAGTTATCAATATGTATGTTCCTATTACCATTTTCTTAATTGTTTTGGGTTTGTTATTGTACGCCTTTTCCTTCTCTTCTGTTTCCTGCCTAGAGAAGTTCTTTTAGTATTTTTTGAAAATTTGGTTTGGTGGTGCTAAATTCTCTTAGCTTTTGATTGTCTGTAGAGGTTTTAATTTCTCTGTCGAATCTGAATGAGATCCTTGCTGGGTAGAGTAATCTTGGTTGTAGGTTTTTCCCTTTCATCACTTTAAATATGTCCTGTCACTGCCTTTTGGCTTACAGAGTTTCTGCTGAAAGATCAGCTGTTAACCTTATGGGGATTCCCTTGTATGTTATTTGTTGGTTTTCCCTTGCTGCTTTCAGTATTTTTTCTTTGTATTTAATATCTGACAGTTTGATTAATATGTTTCTTGGTGTGTTTCTCCTTGGATTTATCCTGTGTGGGACTCTCTGTGCTTCCTGGAATTGATTAACTATTTCCTTTCCCATATTAGGGAAGTTTTCAACTATAATCTCTTCCAATATTTTCTTAGACCCTTTTTCTCTTCTTCTTCTGGGACCCCTATAATTCGAAGGTTGGTGCATTTAATGTTGGCCCAGAGGTCTCTGAGACCGTCCTCAATTCTTTTCATGCCTTTTTCTTTTTCTGCTCTGTGGTAGTTATTTCCACTATTTTATCTTCCAGGTCACCTATCCGTTTCTCTGCCTCCGTTATTCTGCTATTGATTCCTTGTAGAGAATTTTAAATTTCATTTATTGTGCTGTTCATCATTGTTTGTTTGCTCCCTAGTTCGTCTAAGTCCTTGTTAAATGTTTCTTGTATTTTCGCCACACGACTTCCAAGATTTTGGATCATCTTTACTATCATTACTCTGAATTCTTTTTCAGGTGGACTGCCTATTTTCTCTTCATTTGCTTGGTCTGGTGGGTTTTTACCTTGCTCCTTCATCTGCTGAGTATTTCTCTGTCTTCTCATTTTGCTTAACTTACTGTGCTTGGGGTCTCCTTTTCGCAGGCTGCACGTTCGTAGCTCCCGTTGTTTTTGCTGTCTGACCGCAGCAGCTAAGGTTGGTTCAGTGGGCTGTGTAGGCTTCTTGGTCGAGGAGACTGGTGCCTCTTTTCTGGTGGATGAGTCTGGATCTTGTGTTTCTGGTGGGCAGGACCGCGTCTGGTGGTGTGTTTTGGGGCATCTGTGACCTTATTATGTTTTTAGGCAGCCTCTCTGCTAATGGGTGGGGTTGTGTTCCTGTCTTGCTAGTTGTCTGGCATGGGGTGTCCAGTACTGTAGTTTGCTGTTTGTTGAGTGGAACTGGGTCTTAGCATTGAGAAAGAGATCTCTGGGAGAGCTTTTGCCATTTGCTATTACTTGGAGCTGAGAGGTGTCCAGTGGACCAATGTCCTGAACTCGGCTCTCCCACCTCAGAGGCTCAGGCCTGACACCTGGCTGGAGCAACACTACCCTGTCAGCCACAGAGCTGCTAGTCTCCTGCAGAGAGAGTAGGGGTGGCGGCTGTGGCTTATGGTGGGGACAAGGACACTGGCAGCAGAAGTTCTGGGAAGTACTCCTGGGTATGAGCCCTCCCAGAGTCCGCCCTTAGCCCCCACCAAAGAGCTTCTAGATCCTCTTCTTGAGTGCTCTCATTTAATTCCCACAACAACTTTGAATGCAATTAAACTTTTATTATTCCCATTTCAAAGATGAGGAAAGGCTTTGAGAGATTAAATACTGTCTCTCACAGGGGTATTCAGAGATAGCCCTGGAACACAATGCTAGTCCTCTTTCATGCCAAAACCTCTGGTTTCGCACACACTTTGGCAGAGTATTTTCCTGACACCAAGATGGCCTCAATCTCTTTTGCAGAGACATAACTTCACCTATTTATTTTCCTTCTTCTCTTGACCTTGGTAACTCCACAGAAACATATTTTTCCCAAAGAGATCATATGCTAAACTGGTCTCTGTGTCAGCAATCTACTGGCAAGTGTTAAGGGTGAACACACTTACCCAGTGGGGTGGGAAGGGTGGGGGAGCATAAATTCAACCTGAAAGAAAAATCACATCTGATTTTTCTTCCCATGAGCAACAAATAATCTATGATGAGCTGTCTAAAAATGCTTACTTTAATGTGTGTGTAGTTACCACTATCTCCATGAGAAAACGTAGCTCTACCATGAAGTAGCATGAATGGCATTAGTACCTTTCAGATAGAGTTTGTGTTTTCCGTGAAAACTTACACCACCAATAAACTTGCTCGACTACGTGACTCCTTGGAGGATGGTAGTCAAGATAACCCATGAGCAGGATGGTTCCCTGGCGAGCCTTAATTTATATCAATGACAACTGAGATAAACCACCAGGGAAAGTAGGATGAAGAATGTGTAGCTCTCAAGGTTGAGAGACCTTGGAATTGGGTATCAAGGAAAGTTGGGATGTTCTTAAAATACTGAAGTATGTGGTAGCTTTCCTTGTTTGAAGGAGATTTTAAATGCATATGGATAATTCATAGGAATAAGGATTCCATGGTTGTTCAGGTAAGAATCCATGCACATGTAGCCCAATGTTAAATTATAAAGCATATGCAGTTTATTTCATGTTTAATAATAATTTTTGTTCGACAATTATTCTTCATGACTTTTTTTTTTTTTACCATCTTGGGTTTTTAGAACTCACTGTTTTCCCCTGACGCCAGGAATGTGCTCTCTCCAAATAGTTATGGGTCCCGCAACTCATGTTCAAAACTTGTCTGACCGGATGATTGATTCAATGATCTTGATCTCGAATCCTGAATGATCCAAGACTACTTGGAGCTAATACATAGTAAGTAGCTCATGACAGCTGAAGAGGCTATATATCCCAGAAAAAAAATGCCTGCATTTTAGTTTGTGTCCAAATCCTAGGAATGAATATTTTAAGACTTTCTTGTTCTTTAGCAGAGACCAGTCACAGAGAGAGATCTGTGAAGCGGGCTGTTTTCTGCAGCCCTGAGATCAAAGCATCTACTAACTGCACTCCGAGACGCTAGACTCCACGATCGGCAATGCCAGACTACTTAGCCTCTACCTCCTCATCTGGTTGCTTCTTTCCAATGTGCCCATTCTTTTAGTGTTTCAAAATCTGGGTACCAAGCTTTCCCTTACATCACCCACACCCTTAAGCCTATCAATGGCTTTCTTCTCTCATCCACTCTTCTCTTTCATTAAAACAACTTCTCACTCAAGTATTCTCATTAATACAGTTTAATATGTCATTTCTCTCCATTTTTTCTTTCCCTGTGGCCTAGCAAATCTTACTATGTCTTTTCTCCCACTTTTCCACTTCCAAGTTGAGGTATACCTAAATGTCAAGATTTTTCAAATAGTGTCCTGGGAATACTTCCAAAGCAAATACAAGTTTAGTTGAATTTGGAAAAGAGAAAGTATGAGAAAGAATAACAAACACAGACCATCCACGTTCTTATATCCATTAACAGGAAGAACAAGACACAATGATAGTAGTAATATCGACGTCCACTCAGTATGGCACCTCTTATCACAAGGGAAGTGGTAAGTAAGGAAAGGGAGAGGGGCCTCAGCTAATTTACCGGGTGTGATCATAGGTTTCTCACATGGAGGAAGCATGCTATGAAAACATCAACACTTCTGTTTCCATTTTTTGAAGGTAGTGGTTTGGATAATGAGCTTATATGTTTTTATAAACCCAAATTCTTGATAATCAGCACTAAAATGTGACTACAGGTAAAACAGCCTGGGTAGAGTATATACGGAGACTGGAGATGAGCCTTAGACAGAACGATCCTAACGGCCGTCAGACAATTCATTCCACCTTTCAGACTCTACAAAACATCAAATGTCAGAAAGAGCCAAAAAACTGTCACCAATCACTGAGGTACTTGTAGCACGTTTGCATGTCCCCGTCATATAGACAAATTACCCAGATGTCAAGCTAATTTTTCAATTTCTACTTGAAAGTTTGGTGTCACCTATAGGTCTAGTCAACACTGACTGAATCTTCCCCCAACGCTGTAAGGATCCTATTATTGAAAACACTGTTGCTGTACACTACGGGCTAGAGAATGTGGTTAATCTGATATTCCAGTTAGCTGAGTTAGGCATCCAACCGTGCATCATACGGATTTTGTACCATTATTGTTACTCATGTCTCTGTTTATAGCTTATCTCTCCTTTTTCACAAAAAGAAAACTCCTCGAGGAAAAGGCCTAAACTTCAGCATCCTTGCCCCATTCGTGCTGTTTTAGTACCATGTTCTATACTCATTATTCTTCATTAACAGATGTTTACTGAATGGGGGAATCTACAGTACCTGAATGGCCAATATTCGAAGGCCCACAGTGCAAAGAAAAACTACACATGAGTGTATACAATACGAACGTCTCTTTCTTGATCATACTAAAGACATTTTAGGGTTTGTCGTACCTCAAGGGCATCATTACAAATGTTGAAGGCTACTGAAGTATAAAATTGGGGGATGCTAATTAATAGAGGGCTAGGTGATGGTAGAACACATCACACCCTCGTGTAAGACCTCCCACAACTTCCAGTATCCACAGGATAAAGGCCAAAATCCACATACATCCCAGCACGGCTTATTCCTTGTATCTCTACACCTGCAGCCTCGGCTCACACATTTATCCTATTCACTGTACTGCATGCTTTTCTGCTTTTCACATCCTAAGAGGCACCATCGTTTTCCTGCTTCGAGCCCTGTGCCGTGCTCTTCCTGCACCAGAAATTCTCCAATCTGGTCTTCCCCTTCCCCAACCAGCCAACGTCTACTCACCTTTTGAGAGAGCTTCCGCCTTTAATATGAGTAAAATTCCTTGATTACACGCCGTCGCCTCACTCAGAACATTTACTGCAATTTATAATTATGTATTCATAGCAAGGTCGCTGGAATAAGGTCGTTTTTTTCTCACTACACAGCGTGAGTGTGAAAAGCAGCGTGAAAGCAGTGGCATCACCTGGTTTGCTCACCACCAGATCAGCGGTAGCCAGCACAGTGCTTAGCAGAAAGGAGTCGCTCAATATATATTTGTGAACCAATCAGTGAATAAACAGGTGATGTCACCTTCTGATTACTGCATATATATATGTGTGTATACACACACAAACACCTACACCCACACAGGGGTGGCCAAAAAGTTCGTTCGGGTTCTTCCACAAGATGTTACAGATAAGCCAGAAAGAACTTTTTGACCAACCCACTATATATACGCATATCATATATATATCTCTATACACATATACATATATATAGACACACACATACATACATGGCAAACACGCTCGTGTTTTTTATGTGGAATATTTCTGCGAGGTTACAAACGAGGCTTAGAGAGCATCTTAAAGCATATTTTAAATAGCAGGTGACATTAATTTGGACATTATGAAAATCCATTGGAATTCTCACTACTCTAACCCCAAGTACTTTCTTTCCTTAATCAAATATATTGTTTTCACATTTTTGGTCATTTCTCTGCTGACAGTTAAATCTGATGCTGGTATGGAATTTGTGAGAGACTTTTGTCTATGTGAAAATGACTTTATACTCCTGGCTACAACATGAACTAATATTTACCAGAGACAGCATTCAAGGCAACATGACCTCTTCTGAACTCAAAGCATCAAAGAAAATGTCAATTACTGCTAGATGGACAGGCAGAAAAGAATCCACTCTTGTCTGTACTGCTCTTGCCGCTCAAGTCTTACGTTCCTGTTCCACTTTCTGAGCAATCTAGTAAAATTCAATTTACTTTTTCAATTCGTCTGCAGGCAAGCTTCCTTCTGTCAGCTCTGCAGACATCACAATGCTGGCCACGCAGAGTAACAGGAGAAGGACAATGAGAATGAAATTACCTGTGCACTTGCGATCTGTGTCTTCTTTCTTTGACCCACTAATTGTCAACTTGCAGTTGAAGTTTTCCTCCCAGTATTCGGCAAACCATACGTTTCTTCTGTTGTTTTCAAGCGTGCGGGATGTAAAATAGGCATCAAACCCTAAACAGAGTTAAATGGAAAGGTTACTGCTTGCGGGGCACTGCCGGGACATTTGGAAATAAAAATACCAATGATGGTTTTTCTTCGTTTTAGTGGACCGGACGCTTGCTCTTTTGTGTCAATCAAAAAAAAAAAAAGTGAGGAAACAAATACTAATGCTAACTCCTATGGCTAAATCCCTAGTTCAATCTGTCAGGCAGATGTGTGGCCTACAAATGACCTTTCACAATGAACTCTGCATTAGAGACCTTAGCAGTGACACAGTGATCACAACAACCCTCGTATCTCTAGGGAGTAGACTAGGTCTTTATCATCACCAAGATAATAAGTGATCATTTCAGTGCTTACTGTGGACCAGACTCTCTGCTTTACGTAGATTCTTTCATTCATCTCAACAGCCTATGTGGTAGTTGCTATCATTTCCATTTTGCCAATGAAAAAAGAGAGTCTTAGAAGACAGAATAAAGTGCCCAAGGTCAACCGCTACGCCATATTCTGCATCCCTACGCATGTGAGTTACTGACCTGTGATTACCATTCTAAGAACCCTCTTGCATTTGGTAAGGACCCATTATGGAACTGACTTTCCAGGCAAAATGGAAGTTTTTGAAGAGGCCATAGGCAAACCGACCCCAACGTAAGTGTAATGCTTTTTCTAAAGAGTGTTAGATGAGCAGACTCGAGAGAACAAGTGCCCAGGAAATCTCTAGCTACCTCTTTAGGATGGTGCAGCTTTAAATGGGCCAGTGGTCCTGTGAGAATCAGATTGGATTCAGTATCACAAGGGCTGGCCTTGAATCCCAGCTCCACTCATCTCACTAAGTCGGGGAAACACGAGCAAGTACCTGCTGGAACTTTCTTATCTTCCTTCCATTTACCTGTAAGATGATACCACCTGTTTTCCTTATGGCATCTTGTTTGTGGCAGTGGGAAGACTTTGGAAACTCATGGAGTTTAAGGTCAAGAACCATAGGAGAAGATGGACTTACGTTCACATTACGTAAATTATTCAGTTACTCTTATCTAAGGCCACAAGAGAAAATCAGCTCTCAACTCTAAACTTCACAAGCGGGGCACGTCAGTTTAATTTTATTCACTATTACATCCATGGCTCAACATACAGTAGCCCTACCGTAAGTGGAAAACTTGAAATAAGTAAATGAGACAAAGAAAAAAGAAAAAAGAAACCTATACAGGAGATTATATTTTAGAGAAGATAAAAAGAATAGTCTATACATCTTTTAGTTATTTTCTAGGGTGTTGTGAGAACACGATTCTTGACCCGGTATCCAGGAAACCGTCCTTTCATACGCACTGCCTTCGCTGACTTGAGAGTAATCGAGCTGCAGCGTCTGGCTCACCCTGATACCAACACTGATCGATCCACCTGTCTGGCTGGAAGTCCCATCCCACCTCACTGCCCTCCCATAACCCGGCCTCCAGATGACTGTTCAGTAAAAGAACCATCACTCGATAAAGGGGAATCTTTGGGGGAAAGACAGAGTCCCCCAGAGTTTCCAGGAACACTACACGTATGCGCTTGGTCACGTACATACACCCACACACTCACAATGGTAACTAGTTAACTTTCACTTTTCTCTCCAGCTATCCCCCTGCCAAACCCCCGCAAGGGGAAAAAAAAAAAAAAAAAAAGGCAACAGTGGTAGACTGTGACACTGATGGCCCCTGATGGACCATGCTTCCTGGGCTTCACGCCCTTGTGTGGTCCCCTCTTACACAGCCTGCCTCTTTGTTCATGAGACATCGGCAGATGCGATGCAAGCGGAGGCTGGAAAACCCTTTACACACTGTGCCTTGTCCTTGAGAGACTCCCCTTGGAATCCAGCTACCATGCTCTAACACGAGTGGCTGGGGTACGTGACATCATGTGGAAAGAGAAGAGCCCAGCCAGACCCCAGCCCTCTCAGTAGAGCCTCTGTGGACTTTGCAGCCGTCCAGCTGACTGCAGTAGAACCACTCAGCTGAGACCAGCCCCGATTGCAGAACTGTGGCGATTCATCTTTTAAACCACTGACACTTGAGGTGGTTTTTTTCTGCAGCCACAGACAACTGAAACACTGCTGCATTAGCACGGCACCCTAAGCCCCTCTTTGTAAGACACCCGAACAACACACTCTTAAGGAAGAAGCAGCCTCCAGAGAACGCAAATAGAAATAAACTCTTTGGCCACATGCCACGGGTCTGAAGCTCAAACCAGACTCAGAATAGGAACTACTGGACTTCCCTGGTGGCGCCGTGGTTGGGAGTCCGCCTGCCGATGCAGGGGACACGGGTTCGTGCCCCGGTCCGGGAGGATCCCGCATGCCGCCGAGCGGCTGGGTCCGTGAGCCATGGCCGCTGAGCCTGCGCGTCCGGAGCCTGTGCTCCACAACGGGAGAGGCCACGGCAGTGAGAGGCCCGTGTACCGCAAAAAAAAAAAAAAAAAAAGGAACTACTAAAATCGCTCAAATTGTAGCACCGATACATATATTCCCCAGCTCAGAAGACATCTTTAGAGGAAACCTCATCACTGAAGAAGTTCATCACTTCAAAACACCTCTCTTCAGCCTGTGTCTGCTGGAAATGCAAAAACATGCTGGTGAAGGAAGGACTAGGGTGCAGCTCGCTAACACGGTGGTAGGCAAGAGAAGGCAGCAGGTCCCTCCCTCTGCTCTAAGAGAGAACCAACAGATTTCTGGAAAGCCTGCACTATAACAGGAAGTGGAAGAGCAACAGGCTTTCCTAGTCTGAACGCCGTCCTTTTACTCACCCATCCAGTTCACTCCCAGCTTCCTTCTCCAGCTCACGGCAGGGACTCACTTGCAGGCTGAATTCAGCTTTCACGCTCCCACGGAACGAGCGACCGACTTCCCTGGGCACGTCAGAAGGGGCGGAGGTTTGGGGTGGGACCAGAGAGGCTCCCTTTTTAACAAGCCCCAGCTGCTGTGCATGCAGCCCCCGCTTTGAGAAGCTGGACTTCTCCAATCTTGGGTTTTTAACAAGATCCAGGTGATTCTCCTGTTGCCCAGATTGAGAGAAGCAAATCCTGAGCTTCTGAAGCTGGGATTTCAGCTGTTCCAGCCCAATTTGTTAAATGTCAGCCATGTCACCTTCTCAGCCTCGAATCTTTGCCCTGGTTCAGATGACAGGGTCTTTGCTTTGCTTCTACAGTTGAGACTTTTGCTTAGCACTGTGTTCAGCATGGCAGGAGCCCTCCCTTGCACCCTGTGGCCTGCAGATGGCTAGGGGGAGACGGAGGGCACCGTGGGACCCGCGGGTGAGTTTTCCTGGTGTGTTCGCTCCATTGCTTCTCAAGGCTCCTTTGCAGCCTCAAAGGCTGTGTTCCTCAACTTTGTCTCCTGTTATCACTCTGGGCTCCCCAGCCCAGGAATTTCCATCCTGGTGCAACGTTTTAGTGCTTCTAAGAAGGTAACCTTAAATAGCCTGTGTCTTTGAAATGGAGCAGGACACTGTGGTCCTTCCCCCTTCATGTCCTCTGCCTGCCTTTGGTCTGTACAAAAACTTTTGCCAAAGCATAAGTTTAATCAGAGAAGTGAGAAAATGCAGAAGCAAAGGAAAGCAGTCAAACAGGACAAACAATAATAGTTTAGCCATTAAGCAAAGTCAAGGACCTCTAGTTCCTCCTCAAGGGCTACAGATAACATGCTGGGCCATATCCTGTGAGCTGTCTTGTAGATGCTGAAACCACCACCATGTGGAAGAAGTTAACTACATGATGACCAGACTGTAGCCATGCCATAAGCTGCCACCATTCTGAGAACTGGCCTCAAAGAAGTGGGAACAAAGTGACCCTGGAACTTAACATTAACTGTACTCAAAGCAATCAGGATGACGCGGATGAGACCATGGCATGACCAAGTTCAAGACGACTGTCAGAGCTGACTGTGCCGTTTCTGCATGTAGCTCCCTCCCTCCAGCCGTGAACCCTGAAACTCCACGTTAAAAGCTCTTGCCCACTGACTGTCAGTCCGGGCATCGGCCTGTGGATACGAGTCCGCCCTCTCTCCCTGGTTGCTGGCCTCCGGAGTAAAGTCAAGTTTCCTGTTCACCAACCTTGCCTCTTTATGGGCTTTTGAGCAGAGAGTAGACAGACCCCACTTTTGGTAACATCTTCACTACCTCTTCTGAAGGCCCATGGCCTTGAGGGGTAACTCAGAGCCCTTAGCCAGGTACCAACATAGCATACATTGGCTTTTGGGTGGTTTCCTAGAGATGTGAACTGCCAACCCATAGGAGACCTGCACTTTTTCTGTCAGTAGAAAAACCATATAGTGTAGTGGTGAACCACACATCGATGTCACAATGGTGGGTCTGAAGTGTATGAACGTGAGCACATCATTCAGTTCAAGGTTCCTCATCTGTAAAATGGGGTTAATAGTAATACCTACCTCATAGGTTTGTTACAAGGAGTCAACAAACTCTTATTTGTAAAGCACTCAGCATTCTGCCTGATATAGTAGAATATGAACTGTGGGTTCTTCAATAAACATACTCATCCAGTAAACATTTACTGAGCACCCACCCTGTGACAGACACTATCCTCTGCACTCACAAACCTTGGGATTAAAACCTACCTGTCCCTTATGGGATTTACGGCCAGCCTGGTGGGGAAGATAGACTTGAAAAGGTATCATTTAAATAAATATAAAATTACACCTGTGATAGCTTCCGTGAAGGAAGGGTACAGGGATAGAACCGTGTTAGGGAGTCAGAGAGGGCTTCCTGGAGAGAGAAGATACACAGATGAAAAAAGGGAAACATAGGGAGTGGGGAGAGCAGAGATTGGACATTTGTTCAGATGGAATAGCCATGCCTTAGGAACACTTAAGTCATTCTCACATTTCAAAGCATCCCAGGACAACTGGCCTCAAAATCAACACATATACATGGACCATCTTCTATGTATATGCTATCTAGTATCGCTACTAAAACTCTAATAGACTAATGGCATAAACGTTAATCCAATGAATGAATGAATATGTCACTAAGTTAGTCTCCCAAGTAGTCGTTAAAAATCCTGATGTCAGACAGATTTACATTTGGTTACATAAAAAGTTGTACCAATAGTTATAATCAGAAAAATAACAAGCATTATATATATATATTTTTCATTAAGTGTCACATAAACCCTAGGAAGTAGGTACCAAAGTTATTCACACATTAGAGGTAGAAACTAAGGCTCAGAGAGGATTCTGGGCTCAAGTCTGGCTAATTCCAGACCCTGGTGTTTTTGCTCCCGTGTAGAGCAGTGATTCACACAGTTGGGTGGGTATCAAAATCATCTAGAGAGCTGATAACACAGAGGTCAGGCCCACTGAAGGTCAGATCTGGGTCTTTTTGTTTTTTCCCAAGTTCATTACAGTTTCTACAGCCTCACAATTTTAGCTTTTTTTTTTTTTTAAGGACGAGGCTATTTAATACCAGATGTACAGTCACCAAGGTGCAACAGAGAGTTAGGGATTGAAGCAGAATTTAGAATAACTCTAATAATATACGCATGTATGGGTGTGTGTCTTGCGTGTTTCACAGTGAATTAATACTTTCTTCTCATTTCTGTGAGAGCGCTGAAGAAAAGTGAACTGGACACACATCCCTTTATTATTAGTTAAATTACCTGAGTTTTAAAAGACTAGGGTTTCAGTTCATAGAAAACAGAGTAAGAATTACCTTAAGGGAGAAGATCATTCTTTTATGTGCAGCTGATGAAATTCTTAGTATTAAATTGTGCCTTTTGTTGGACAGATGATTTTAATTTCAGAAATTAATCTACAGGGGATTCTAAAGCAAATATCCCATGTTGAACAATATTCCTATAATCTTCGAAGTAAACTGAGATCAGCATAGAAATGATGAGCAGGGTTTTAGCTAGTATTATAAAACGACATTTGTATGGTTCTTTGTTCTTTTAACTGGGATGTTGCCTTTAAACTCCTCCTGAAATCTGTGGTCAAGACAAGAGTGTGCAAATCAATAGACACATAATTCATCCGGAGCGGTATGTTTGGGAGGTGACCTTTCCAACTGAGAAGGAAGAAAGCTCTCCCAGGTGCGTAGTATGAAAGGAAAACTATCAGTGTCAAGAGCCCTGCTCGGCTATGGTGAACGGAGACTGACATACTAATGGAGCTTCACGAGGCATAAGAAAGTGACCAGTGGCCCTGACTGCTGCCTTATCCACACAAGTCATGCACTGCAGGCTAGAGTATCCCTGTCAGCCTACACGGCAGGGAGGACCCAAGGCTTCCTACACGCTCGCCTGTAAAGAGGAGGCTCTTAGCTCTTCCCGCTCTGCCTCTGACTCTGGGAGGATGTGGTCATGATTCAGAAACACAGCTCCTGGCACATCATAGGGAAGCGATACTAATAGAATAGATGAATGAATCGATGAATAAAAAGAAGAGGCAAAAACACAGACAGGGACAGAGAGAGAGGGAAAGAGTGAGAAGGGGGAGGGGGAAAAGAGAAGGAAGGAAGTACAAGAGAGGAGAAGAGACAAGAGGATGGAGGGGTGGGGAGGGAAGATGGAGACACTGATGAGGAAAAGCAGCAGGGAGCTCACATTCCCTCCCGCTGAGAGGGTCAATCAGAACGATACACTTAGAAAATAAGCATTTGTTTTATTCTCTTTCCTATTTTTAGAACTCAAGGTAGTGGGTTAAATTGTGGCCCCCAGAAGATATGTCCATTTCCTAACCTCCTGAACTTGTGAATATGACCTCACTGGGAAAATATGTGGATACTGTCTAACAAGAAGTTATGTTGCAAATGTAGTTAAGGCTCTCAAGATGAGGTCATCCTGGATTATCTGTGTTGGCCCTAAATCCAATGGCAAGGATACTTAAAAAAGACACAAAGAGGGAGGGACCCACAGGGAGAGGGGGCTGTGGAGAAGGCCGTGTGGAGATGGAAGCAGAGACTGAAGTGGTGCAGCCACAAGCCAAGGGAACCATGGAGCCACCTGAAGCTGGAACAGGCAAGGAAGGATCCTCTCCCAGAGCCTTCAGAGGAATCACGGTCCTGTCCACACCTGCATTTCAGACATCTAGCCTCCAGAACTGTAAGAGAATAGAGTTCTGTTGTTCTAAGCCACTAAGGTTGTGGTCACTTGTTATGGCAGCCCCAGGAAACAAATACAACCATGACAAGTCAAAAATCCCATGTTAGTATCCTTTCCCCTAGCTTTTCTCCCATCCGAATGACATCATTTGATTCCCAGATGTGACACACTGATGGCTTACGGAATATATTTAACCTACAGACTTGTCCTCTCTATTTTGCCCCAGAGTATTTTAAAACCTAATTAGAGAATCAGGAGATTTACTTTGTAAGTCCAGATTTCTGGCTTCCCTTGTAACGATAGACGGTCCGGAAACATAGACCCCATTCCCACGTGGCAGGCGTCAGCCGGTGCTGGAGAACATGTGTTCCTTCAAGCGGCCTGAGCTCTTCCTCTGGCAGCACCTTTCCCCCACCGCTACCACCTCTGACAGTTCCCACCTGGACCTCTTTTCTTGTTCGTAGGATGTGTGTGGTTGTCCTGGCAGACACCAAGCTTTCCACCACCAAGAAATGCACCTCTCTTTAACACACCTTGGCTGCAACTCCAGTGATACACAAACTCCCCTGAAATAAGAGATACTATCTCAGGCCACTAAGAATATATCTCTGAAAAAGCTATTATAAAGGAAGGAAAGTTGGAAAAGTGGCAGCATACAAAAATTGAGAGAAATCATCTATTTTTGTATACACAAACAAAATCACTTCTAAGATGTGTAGAAGAGACCATCACCACTAAAATAGCTACAAAAAAATACCTATCCAAGGACAAGTGTATCTTTCCATTTAATTAGGTTGACTTTTGTCCTTCATTAGAATTTAAAAATTCCCCTTTTGTCCATTCCCCTGAAGCTAATTTGTAAGTCTTCTGTGATCTTAATAGAAAGTATTAACATTTTCTTTTTCTAGAGTTAGACAAGCTGCTTTTACCATTCATATGGAGAAAATATAAAAACCAAGAGAACTCTGAAAAAGAAGAGCAACTGCCTGTGAGTGTTTGGGGATGCTGATGAAGGGAGGTGAAGAAGAGGAATACAAATCCTACCAGGTATGATATTGTGATGATAGATTATAAATCTCTAGGAATAGAAAGAATCAATTTGGCAGAAGACCAAGGAGATCAATAGACCATTGGAATAATACAGGAAGTCCACAAATAGACCCAACTGCACATGAGAATTTCATAGAACAGCGAATAAAGCTAGCAATTCAGATCACCAGGGACACGCTGCCCTTTCAGTAAAAATCGAATAAACACCAACCTGTTGGATAATTCGTTGGTTTACAAACTTGGGAGTTCCCTGGGTGAAATGTGAAACTGGCCCCCATACACGGAAGGCAAGGAGAGACCAAAGAAAGAGAGAGAGCTCTTCAGGTTGGTAGGTGGCAGGTTTAACAAGCAAGGGAGCTCACAGATGAGGCTAGTCTTGGGTAACTGCCTGCCAGAATCTTAAAAATTGAGACAGAGGCCTTTATACCATCCAGACAGTCTCAATACCACCTTACCTTCTAAAGGCCACTTCCTGGAAAACGGCTTTCCCTGTGAGAATGGTGGGTCAGCTTGAGGGTCAACCAAAGGTCAAATCCTCTGAAGGACCTCCTCCAACACAAATGCATAATGATCAAATTGGATCCTAATTATAAATTTAACACTGCATTAGTCCACAAAAAAACATGGGAAGGATTGCATGGATTTAACCAGAGTAAGCGAACTTGGGGTGTCCGGTCTCCACAAGAGGGTGACTTTTGCACAGCTGTATAAACTAGGGGTCCTTCACCCTTGGTTTCAGGCCACCTGCTGCAGGATATCTGCAGTGGGTTCCCATACACGTGGCGTGTTCCCAGATATCCTCTGCTCTTGCCCTGCCTGCACTCGGGCAGTGCTGTGGACAGTCAGTTCTTTGTCTGCTTCTCTCCAGAAACTTTAAGTTCCTGGCAGAAAAAGACTCTGCCCTGCTCATCTCCGCCTTCCCAATTCAAGTTTCTGTAAACATTTATTGAAGTCAATTGAAGTTGGAGACATGTAAATCAGTTTGGCAAGAAGATCATCACTAATCTGTTGGGACAAATTTAGGCTCTCAGAAGCACCCACAGAATTTGCTGGCTGTATCTACTGATGACAGTGGTGGAAACCAGCCATTATTTTTGAGAAAACAAATAAGAATTATTGCAATGGAAATTATCCCACAAAGAACACAACTCCCATGGGGAGTGTTTATGGATGAGGTGGAGGGAATAATGTTTGCAATATTACTCCACAAAAGGCCTCCAAAGAGCTGTTGCATATTATGTAACACAAGAAGGGCTGCCATCTTTCATTCCTTTAAATTGCCTGGGAAACAGAAGGGCACTTTATATAATCTGAATATACTTACATGGGAACGAATATGGGTATAAAAAGCACATATTAAATTGATAGTTTAATAGTTAAAAAGATTAAAAGCATACTCTGGAACTAGAATTCTAGGGTTCAATTCCTGACTTTGTTACTTGCTAGCTAGATGACCTTGAGCAAATAACCTAACCAGTCTAAGTTTCTCCATCTTTAAAATGGGGATGATGGTAACATCGCCACAGGATGGATGCCAGGCTTCCATATGGGGATGTATGCAGTGTTTACAACACATGCATGGCACAGAGCATGAGTATAAATATTAACTAAGTTAATAGAAAATTAACACAGACACACACACAAGGTGAGAAAGAGAGAACAAGAAGAGGAAAATTAGGATAATTTGAACTTTAACACTAGGGACTATGTATGACATACTCAGTTATCAACATCCTGGCTTGGAAATCACATAGACCTAAGTTTGAATCCTTGCTCTGCCACCAACTAGCTATTTTCTCTAACTTATGCTAAGCTGATCTCTCAGGTTTCTACTGTTTGTGCTTTGTTGTTCAACCGTATATTTGTTCACTTAGTAGTTTTTTCTTTCATTCATTCATTCACTCACTCACTTATTCCAGAAAAGACTTAAAGTAGCACCTCCACTTTCTCATTTATAAAATAAGGATGGTAGTACCTTCCTTAGAGATGGATGTAAAGGTTGAAAAATATTGAGGTTAAACCAACAACTTAAAGTTGCTGAGTAAATGTAGGTTCCTTTCCTCTTGTGAATGTATGTAGACTTAAAAAAAAATTGAAGTATAGTTGATTTACAATGTTGTGTTAGTTTTGGGTGTACAGCGAAGTGATTCAATTATATATGTAGTTTTTCAGATTCTTTTCCATTGGAGGTTATTACAAGTTACTGAATATGGTTCCCTTTGCTATACAGTAGGTCCTTGTTGTTTATCTATTTTATGTATAGTAGTGTGTTTCTGTTCATCTCATACGCCTAATCCATCCCTCCTTTCTCCCTTTTCTCTTTGGTAACCATAAGTTTGTCTTCTAGGTCTGCAGTTTTAGCATCAGTTCCAGACACTAGAAAGTAACTGCCTTGCATACTTGAAAGCCCCTCATCGTCCTCCTATGCCATGTGCAGCCATGTCAACTTAATAACCTGAACATCTGTTGCTTTAGGGTGGCTCAGCAAGCACAGGTAGTAGAGATGAAGGGTAAAAGGCCATCCCTCTAGTAGATGCTTTAGGAAGTAAGACTTGAAGAGGCCATCTCCTGGAGGTCACAGGCTGCTCCTGCAGAGTGCGAAATTGGTGGTGAGTCAGGGTGTGGTGGAAGGTTCCTGCTCTGCTCCCTGCTACCCCACCCTCATTATGAAGCTCAAACTGAAACTCTGCCTTCACTGTTTCAATATTCTGTACAGAACCTTGGTAAAGAGCTTGACTCAGAAACACCAGTCACTAAGGTTACAGCATTACTCTTGGGTTCGGGTTTTTATTGTCATTGCTGTAATTTCTTGCCTCCCTCCCCACCTGTCTTCCTCATCTTCCCCTTCCTACAACCATACTACGTTATTTTCAAGATATCCCAAATATCCATATCTTTCTTTCCTCCTCAGTACCAATGAATATCAGAACTGTGATGCTACATTTGTGCAATCTTGACTGCATCAATCTTGACCATGACAGATACTGGTACTACATATCAAAAGTCATAAAAACAGTGCAAACTCTGCTCTAGCAATTTTACTTCAAGATACTTATCCTAATGGAAGAAGTATACGTACTTTTTTTTAGAGAAGATGTGTCAAGGGCAAGGTGATATTAAGGAATTATTAATTTTATCAGATGTGATATATAGCACGGTGATTATGGTGTTCTTATCAATTAGAAATGCATTCTGAAATACTTTAGGTAAGAAGACATAATGTCTGAAATTCAATCTGAAATGTCCCTTCACAATAAAAGTTCAGAGGGGACAGTTAAACGTGATTTGCAGGATATCGACGGCATTTGAAGCCGGGTTATCAGCTCTTGGAAGTTTATTATACGATTCTCTCTACTTTTATGTATGTTTGATAAATTCTATAATAGACTATGTATAAAGCAGTTAGGAAAATGAGGATTTGAGCACTGTTTATAATAATGAAAACTTAGAACCATCACAAATGACCCAAACACATGATTAAATAATATCTATATGCTGCAAGTGTATGCAATCATTAGAATTTGACAGACAGGAAAGTATAGTTTTAAGAGAACACCTAGGAACCAGGAATTCAAGTTAGTGCGCTATATTAAAACATGCAAAGACTACTTCGATAGTATGGCTAGTTTTTATATTTAATGCTCATCAAATATCAATAGTTGGTTATTACTGGAGGATGGATGATGTTTATTTTACTTTAGCTCAACGATTTTTTCTATTTATATACATATATAAAAATATATATAAATAAAAACACATACATACATAAAAACATATATGTGTATACATATATTTTATAAACGTATATCACCAAAATATATGCCCATTCCATATAATATTCAGTCTCTTGCAAGTAGTAAAACTTTGTAGAAGAGCAGTTATCTTCCGAGGTAAGTTAATTCCTGCTTCCATACATATCAGATTTTCACAGATGTAATCTATGAATCTATTATTTGTGACTTTACGTAAAACAGACATAGTAAATATGCTCACGTCACCACTTCCTGCATCTGCAACCGTAGCAGACATCAACAATCAGTCACGATAATCAGCCCTAAGGAGGCTGGTCTCCAACTCCTTTACAGTTAGTGCTTTAGAAAGCTAATGTTGATCTGGCTTTTTGTAAGATAAATATATGTGTCATCCTTGATATGACTGTATATTTTTAAGAAATTATTCCTGGGAATTTACTATATATAAAATAGTATTCTTGGATATGAACATTTAAATAAATTGATGATAACACAATCTCATACTTAATGGTTGACTACTCTGCTCGTAGATTTGGCCTAAATGCTTTTCATGGATTTCACATATTGGACATAAAAACACCACTCTTTGCTCTCAAAGAACTCTCAGCCCAATAACATATCTTAGAAAATACTAAGGAAAACCATATAGTGCTTTTGCTAAATATCATGTTTAATATTTTCATGAAATAAATGTGGAAGATGGTAGGGATTGTCTTTATGGAAAATCAAAAATAGTAGGGTGTGTTGCAAACATTGTTTATTGATTGGTCAGTGTTTTTGACTTAATCTTATTGTTTACATTATAAAGTTTTTTTGTTTGTTTGTTACTTCTGTAGTTCTCAAAAGACTTTAGATTTTCTACTAGTCCCCAAGAGACTTCCTGGTAGGAGACAAGGACTGGGTTGAAAGTTTCTAAATTTCAAAGAACACACAACACACAGAGGTATGCTACCTCTGCTGCCATCACGGTTGAAGTCCTGCCCCATGATTAGCAGACCTCAGGGCAGTTCCTTCTTTACCTTTTTTTTTTTTTGGCGGTACTCGGGCCCCTCACTGCCGTGCCCTCTCCGCAGGCTCAGCGGCCATAACTCACGTGCCCAACCGCTCCGCGGCATGTGGGATCTTCCCAGGCCGGGGCACGAACCCGTGTCCCCTGCATCGGCAGGCGGACTCTCAACCACTGCGCCACCAGGGAAGCCCCCTTTTTTTTTTTTTAAAAAAAAAGCAAACCTTCAAGAATCAGTCATCTACTGGAGTTCCTCTTCTGTTTCCTGAACTCTAAGACCCCATCTTAGTTTCTACACTTTCTTAATATCCAGGAAGAGACTGGAAAGTTAAGTTCAGATAGGTGGTTGGCCCTATTACGTAGCTGGAGAAGGTCGTACGAAATCAAAGAAAATCACCGAGGATGTGTTAGGAAATTTCCCAAATTAGATTTGCCTTTCATAAAAGACGGCCTTTAGATAAGAAGGGCAACGGCTTGCCACGAGCAGAGGCTACAGATGCATCTCCCCTGGACTGTTAACGACGCACAAATATTCACGTGTGTAGAGCTCCTCTTTTCAGGAACTATCCTCTGTTCTAAACGACTATTTGAAGAGTATTTATGTCTGGAACAGAGTTCATATCCCTGCCTATCCATTGGAATTATGTATGCAACTATGCCTGGACTCCAAGCCAGACCAATAAATCAGAGTATCTGCTGGTGGGCCTAGGCATCAGCTTTCTAACTTCCCAGGTGATTCTTATGTGCAGTCTGGGTTAACAACACCTGCTCTAGAATATTAGGTGATTTGATCACTCATGTCCATTTTACACACAGCCCCAGAAGAGCTGTCCAAGGGATACCAGGAACAGAAGATGAGGTCCCTTGAGTGTATCTATTCTTGCTATATGTATCAGGATCACATGCTCAGATGTCTTCAGAAACATCAAATAAGTATTGAAGTATGTTGCCATAATTGATTACATCTCAGTGCCAATCTCTGAAAATTGTTACTCATTATATGAAAGGTTTCCAAAGCAATACCTTGCTACATATTAGAGTATACATATGTTTGTTCAAGCTTGGTAACATCCGAATGAATGTAGGATCACATTTGTTTCCACAGTAAATTTGGTGAACATGTTATATACATATAATGTATATATATATTTTATGCAGAAATGTTTAAGAATTTTTTGAGTCATAACAAATTATGCTTATATTCATGTATAGATATGATTTTCCAACAATCATAATCTTACATAATAATGAATTTAACCCAGAGAAAACACTGAATAGTTCAACAAATGGAACCGACCCATTTTTCCAGCGAAAAACAGAGCAAAAGCCAGACAAACTTGTCAGAGAATGATTCTACATCGTGGACGCTTCACATTTTATTTTTAATAACCGTACAAGAACCACGTTGCCTGGTTACCGTCTTCATTTTGTACTCTGATCTAAAAATGTCTCAGCAGCCAGAAGTTTTCAGTGAGCTCCACACCTAAACTTATATAATCAAACATCTATAACAATGCAGGAAGAATTTTATTAGAATGATATTTCATTTTCTTCCTAGTCACAGATTTAGCCGCTGCTTAAAAGACTGAGTGAAAAAAAATTGACATTTTGAAGGAAGGACTTTAGTTACGCTGATCTGAGAGGGGAAAAAAAAAGACTAGAAAAAAAGGAAAAGGAAACCTGGTAAAACCACCATACTAGTGTCCTAAATATGTGAGCATTTACTACTCGAATTCCTGGAAATATAAATCAAAAGAAGAAAAAAAATATGTAGACCAAGAAAAGCTTAATACTTAAAATCTTATCTAATAATTCATGACAAAGGTGACTTTTATTTTGGGGTATTTTCAGGTTTTAGTAAAACTGTCTAACATCTTTACTTTTTGATTCCTATTGTAGCAACTCCTAATGCCTGCTATTTTGAGGTACATTTCTCTCTGTGTTATTTACCAGATTAATGAAGACGTCATACTTTCAGAAACGTAAAAGTAACCTGAGAATAGATGTCGTATGTGAATAAATGTCTTCATGTAGAGATCAAGTTCAGGAAGCAAATGCAGGTCATTCCATTCTTTTACCACCCAAGTTACCAAGCTATTTCTGAGGTGGAGACAGTGCATGAGGTGCTACAATAGGAAAGGTTATTTGTTCTGAACTCTACTCTCTTCTGCTTCTGGGTTACTATATCCTATTTTCTAGGAATCTGCTTACACATTCATATAGTTGCACGAGGTGTTGGCTGGCTGAGTTAGGGGTGAGTGGCTTAACTCAACCTGGGTCAATCAACTTCCCTTTCTTGGGAACCCCAAATTGGAAATAATGAAATTTCAGTCTCAACCCAGACTGCTTGGTATTCAAACCATACGGCAATATAATAAATATGGTCTCACCTTGAACGTGATGTTTCCAACAACTAAATATGGTCAGCAGTATTTGCACCAGAGCCTTACTGATAGATTTCCCCTCCTCCAAGGAGCAGGCCGCACGCTGAGTGCCATGGGAGAGCTGTGTGACCATTACAGGCAGAGCCTGTGCTTGCTACCAAGCACCAAGGTGAGTGGCACTATCAAAAGGAATACATCCCCATTTTAATCGCCAGGGATTGCTTTTTTTGTCATCCAAACTTCCAATGTGTCTTGGATGAAATCAGAAAATGGCATAATAGAGCAATTAAGCACAGCAGAAATTAATGAAAGCAAGAGGCCCCATGGCAGAGAGATTATGAAAACACAGTCTTCACCCCTCAACTCACTTTGAGTCTTTGAAGGTAGATAAGAAAATACAAACAACAATAACAATAATACTGAGTAATATTTATTGAAAAAAATATAAATCACGATCCTGGGCTTAGAGTGTTAAATGTGTTATTTCAGTTCTCACAAACATCCTATGAGTTAGCCATCATTATTATCCCCATTTTGCGAATGAGTAAACTGAAACTTCTATAGTGTAAATAACTTGCCCAAAAGTTCATAGCTAATGAGCTGAAGCTAAACACATCCTGCCTCATTCCAAAGGGTAAACTCCTAACGACAATGCAAGAAGAAATGAGAGAAGAAAGCCACATAAAAATTTGGAAGGTACTTTACTAATGTTACAGGAATTCAGGGAAGGAAGGGGAACGCCAGGCTGGAGTTACGTGCATTCATACCATGGCAGAACTGTGATCTAAGCTCAGCCTTGAAGATGCAGACTTCATATACACGGGAAGGACTAAAGAGAGCAGAGGATAAGAGCAATAATAAAGGGGTGAGGCGGTTTTATCGTATGTATTTCTGGATGATGAATAGACCGATTTGACCACAATGGATGCTTTCTCAGAGGAGAACCTTCTGTAAAGATACTATGGAATCAGATGTGGGAGGGTCTTAAGGCCATAGAAGTTGGATATTATATCACAGGCATTGTGAAGTCATTGAGGGTTGGTTCTTAAGAGTGGATACCTTGACAAGAGAAGGACTTGAGGAGGACTACACTAGCAGTACTGGGAGGAGAGTTCACATTTGTTGAATGACAATGTGATAGAAGCCTTCATGTACGCGGTCTACTATAGTTCTTAATATACCCTGGAATATAGTAACTACCATGTCCGTACTTGGATGTCAGGGAAGACGCCTCTTTCAAGGTCACCAAATGGTAAAGGTAGACAAAATATTTTAGCCCTAGTCTGTTTACTTGAAAACCCATACTCTTAACTATTCAATGTGAAAAACACTAAATAAAGAGATACTGGAGACCTGGAATAAAAATAATAAGAATTAACATTGATGAGCATTTACTATTTCTAGGTTCTATGTGATTTACATGAAATGGCCTATTTAAATCTTCCCAAAGCCCTGGCATAGGACCTACTTTATCCACACTTTTCAGATGAGAAAAGGGAAGCAGAGATAGCTTGCTTCGTTTGCCCATGGAGATGGGCAAAGCATTCTATCATTTCTGGAGGAGATGAGATTTCATCTAGATTCTCTGGCTCTAGAGCCTGTGCTCATTGTTCTGCTATGAGCCTTTCAATTACAGCAGCAGCTGACCAAGAAATGAGCATGAAAACTAGAGCAGAAAGTTTGATGAGTACAGATGGGAAACAAGAACCTGCAGGGAGAAGAAAAAGACCAATGGTGATTGGATCTAGGGTTTGGGAAAAACGGTTGGAGTTGAGGTCCGATTTAATAGTGGCTTGAGAGAATAATGGATTGGTTGATTGATTGGTTGACTGAGGATTATTTAGAAAGATGGTGTCATTTCCAAATCTCTGTGCTTTAGGTGATGGTTGCACCATGAAGGAAAATGCTCTGAAGTATAAAGCTGTAGATTCAAAAGTCAAACAAATGCACACGATGCTTGGAACTGAAAGAATACATTTAAGGCTGTTTTTTAAAAAGAAAACAAAAAAAGTATACACAAAGAAGAATGGCACGTGAAGAAAGGAGCCATGAGACATGCCTACATTTAAGAATGTCAAAGAGAAACAAAGGAGCCACCAATAGAGATAGAAGGGAATTGTCAGAGAAACAGGGAGAGGCCATGCAATACTTGTAGAATCTCACAGCTCCACAAGATCCAGGGTCAGCCTCATGAGCATGTGACCTGACACACACACAGGACTTCAAGTTTAGAAGGGCCCTGAGCTTCAGTTTAATGCTCTCATGTCACCATCTTGAAATTCTTAATAATTTTTGAACAAGGGTCTTCACAGTTTTACTGTTCACTGGGCCCCATGCAAATATATAGCCAGTCCTAGGAAGATAGGGTTTTCTTTTAATCATGGATGTAAAAAATAGTGTGTAGTGTATGGCACAATGTTTCTCAAATTATGCATGAATTTTATGATGCCTGGAAGGACAGTAACCAAAATTTCAATATGGTAAACCTCCGCGGGGGGAGAGCTTTAGTTTCCTCGTTATGCTTCATTTTTGGGGAGGGGGGTTAACTTTTTCTTCACATTTCCCATGCTCTTTAAATTGTTAACAATAAGAAAAAAAGTTTTATAATCAGAGAAAAGTGGTGTTTAAATTTTGAAATCAAATAACGAACATGGATGGTAAGGAAGTAGAGCCTGTGGGTTTAGATACATACGTTCAAGGGAGATTCACAAGACACACTTCTGGGGATTCTGCGTTTCCCCCTTTGTTCACTGAAAACCTATATCCTACTGTTTACAGGAAAAGGGAATAATATTAGAGTCCATGAAGTTCTACTTTATAACCCAAAACTTTTTTATATATACACAGGAAAAATAAGTTGATACAATAAGCCAAAATGCTTTAGAACAAAGAAACAGCCAAACCAACGCACAGCTGCTCCCATAGAAAAGGAACAATGGTGCCATTGGCATCAGATGACACACACAAAGGGGACTTGGGCCTTTCTCATGAAACAGGCCACTAAACGGAATTCCTTTTAGACAACCATGAAAACATGTTACTTAAGCTACTAATCTTAACTTCTTAACTACTGATCTTTGTTCAAAAGAAAAAGACACTATCCATACATTTCCCAAAGCTTCATATAAACATTCATACTACAATAATCATATAATAACTAATAATACATAATAAATAAATATAGATAAACCAGAATGTCTCCAATACATTAGTTAAAATGTGGAAGCCGAGAATGCGTTGAATTTTAGGGTAGATGAACTAGTGAGAATTTAACAGCTACCTTTCTCAGTTTGTAAATTTTTTTTTTTTTTTAAAGAAAGTAAAACCAAGATAGCAAGAAAGTTAAAAGGACAGGTTTTCTCATTACCTCAGACACTTTTCCTCAAATTCATGCTTTTAGTTTATGTGATTTTGCACGTTCATTCCACTACAGCTAGCAATTATAGGTTATATTAAATCCAGTGTGTGAGTATTAGGATTTTAAAAAAGTTTTTTACTGGGAAATTGTTCACTTTATCCAAAAATTCCCCCAGGTTTATTTGGGTCTCACTGATGACTTCTAAATAATTTTGACCAAGATGAGCCCTGTCAGAGATGAGGATCATAGATAAAAAGGAACCATGATGTTTTGGGGTTAATTTTTTTAACTGGTGGAAAAATGAGAAGAAGAGATGCTATCTGGCGATAAACTCTATACTTGACTTGGGAGAGAAAAAAGACAAGCAAGAAAAGTTATTTTAAATTTATTTTGAGAACAAACGTGGACCCTACTTGGTGAATATGATGTAAGTCAAATGGATGACAGAAAAGTCAATGAGGCTAATCAAGGTCTATTTTGACTCTATATTTTCATTCAAAGAAAATTATACTTAAAGTGGAAAATGAAAAAAATATATATACAATGGGAACTAAATCTCCAACCAGCTGAGGAGAGATTAAGAGGGCATCCTGTCATTTTTCATGAGTTCAAATTTAAGTCCAGACCAATTATACTATGAGCATGCTGGTAGGACTGAAGGAAAGACTCCCAGAAATTGATGACAACTGTAAGAGTTCGAGTGGTGCCATAAGATCTCAGACGGAAAAAAAAAAATATTTTCCCTGTTTTAAGAAGGTGATGATAAAGGAAAACGAATTGTAGAAAACTCTGATGCCATTCTCTGGAAAATTTCTCCACTTATATAACAAATGGTAGGTGAACACAATAAAAGAATTTAATGTGTCTTGACAAAAACAAGGTGACACAGAGTTAGTCTCTCAGTGACCAGGCTAGATATACAGACAAAACACGTAGAACACTTTACGTGTCCTCATTGGGCGTGTTCATTTCATGACCATCTTTTACAGATCCTGTGAACAGACAAAAGAAGTGCTGTGTAGATTGCAAACTATTACATATAGGATGGATAAAAAACAAGGTCCTACTGTACAGCACAGGGAACTATATTCAATATCCTGTGATAAACCATAATGGAAAAGAATATGAAAAAGAATGTATATACGTGTGTAACTGATTCACTCTGCTAACAAAACACTGTAATTCAACCATACTTCAATAAAATAAATTAAGAAAAAAAGAAAAGCCATGTAAATCTACCATGTGGAGAGATGTGAGTAGGTGGATTTATACCTGACTGAACTAAAGATTGTTGTTGAAGAATCGTTCAAAACAGCAAGAAGGCAAGGCAGCAGAGAGAAAAGACACAGTTTTGGGAATCAGGCACATCTGGGTTCACATTCAGCTTCTATTCCCTTGTAGCCATGTGTGACCTTGGGAATGTTATTTAAATGTTCTAAGCCTGGGTTCATCTCTAAGGTGAGGATAGCAATAATGACTTAGAAAGGATTTAAAACCATAACGCTTTGTAACATTGTATAAAATGATATGTGTAAAATACATGCAGTGTCTAAGCTGAGGAAAACTTACCATCTGATTATTGTTATAACTGTCATTACTGATATGAGCATGACCAGTACTACTACATCTAATGAGAGGTACTAAATGGTACCTCTATGGTATGGTTGAATTACAGTGTTTTGTTAGCAGAGTGGTACAAGTACCTCTCCCTGGTCCCGATCTTTTCGCGGTTCTAATCAACAGCTTATTGAATGAAGACTTAGTTGATACGTTTACCAAATTCTTATGCAGCTTGAAATGTAGAAATCTAACCGTGTGATGGGAGACACACGGCAGTCTGAAATGAATGAGGTGAAATTTAGTGGAACAAATATGCATATACAAAAAGCCATTTTAATTGTATAATACACATGAAGAGAACTGCATGAAACCTAGTTGCATGGTAGAATGAATACTTATAAAGCAAGCATCCACGTAACCAACAACCAGGTGAAGGAAGAGAACACTGCTAGCCCCCAGGAACTGACCCTTTACCATCACGTTCCACGCTCTCTTTTATAGCTTTGGCATATAGTACACACCATGTACAAGGTAGAAATAAGTATAGTTCAAACTTAATATAAATGAAATTATATTGCATGCACTTTGTACTTTGCATCTTTTGGTCAACATTTTGTTACAATCTGAAGTTATTCCTATAGATGCATTCCATTATGGCTCATTTACTTTCATTGTTGTATAGTTTCCAGGATATGCATATATCAGTTTCTTTATCCTTTTTGTCACTGGTAGATAATTAAGTTGCTTCCAATGTGTGGCTTTTGGCAACAAGAATGCTACGAATATTTTTGTTCAGGTCTTTTTCTTTTTCTTTTTTTTCTTTTAGGCATATGGAGGCTGCATCAGGGCATCTGCAGCATCTTTTTAAAAATTAATTAATTAATTTTAACTTTTTGGCTGTGTTGGGTCTTCGTTGCTCCACGTGGGCTTTCTCTAGTTGCGGCGAGCGGGGGCCACTCTTCGTTGCGATGCGCAGGCTTCTCATTGCGGTGGCTTCTCTTGTTGCGGAGCACGGGCTCTAGGCACATGGGCTTCAGTAGTTGTGGCACGTGGGCTCAGTAGTTGTGGCACGTGGGCTCTAGAGCGCAGGCTCAGTAGTTGTGGCGCACGGGCTTAGTTGCTCCGCGGCATGCGGGATCTTCCCGGACCAGGGATCGAACCTGTGTCTCCTGCATTAGCACGAGGATTCTTAACCACTGCACCACCAGGGAAGTCCCTTTTGTTCGGGTCTTGCAGTACATTTGTGTGCATATGGAAGACTATTCATAAAAATATATTAAACTTACTATTTAAATTATTTTTCTATTTTCCATTGCCAAGTACATACAACTTAATTCATGCAAGTTAAATCTGTTCTTTTGACACTTCTGCATATAAAAAGATACGTAGAAATAAGATTCAGAAGACTTTAATGATAATAGCTGAACATTATTACATATGAATTTAGGTTCAGCAATGTACCTTGACCATAAATAAGTGCTCTTTTAATCAATATGTCTAATACATTCCTTTAAAAAAAACCCATAAATTATATTAAAATAACTTAAAGTCGCATTCTGTATGGTCAAATGGAACATAATTTAACTTCCTGGAAATGCATTTTTCCTTACTTTGATGAGAAAGGATTTTTAAGGTAGCGTTTGCAGTTTTTAAAGGGAGGCTTTAATTTCTTTCTTTACCTCTGAAGGGAAATATAAGCACTGAATGTCATTTGGAGGTTTTACAGATGAAACATTTTCCATTTAAAGGAAATTTACAAAGGAAGGTTAAATGTTGCCTTTTAAGGTAATTATTAGTCACATGTATTGTTAAAATATATTTGTAAGATATTTGAATTCTGTAGTAAATTCCTTAAGTTTCTGACACTTACTGGAAAAAAGAGAGAAGGGAAGGGCAGTCAAAAGTTTTAATCAGGCAAAGGTGAAGCCCTCCTAAATGCTCCCTGATACTCCAAAGGGCGCTTAGAGTTTAGCTGTTCCTGCAGATACCCACACTGTCCAACTTGGTAGCCACCTAACAACTGTAGCTATCGAGCATAAAAACGTAGCTAGAGCAGCTTAGGTGTGCTCTAAATGGAAAAATACATCCAAGCTTTTGAAAACTTAGTATAAGAAAAGAGAATGTAAAACATCTCATTCATAATTTTATATTGATTAGATGTTGAGATGATCCTATTTTGATATATATGGATTAAATATATAAAATATATTAAAGTTATATCACCTATTTCTTTTTTACTTTCTTAATGCTACAAAATACAAACTTACATATATGTTTGTATTACATTTCTATTGGACAGCACTGGTATAGACAAATAAAATATTCTAAGAGCTCACGCTTTTTTCAGATTCACACATTTATTTTATGATAGTCCTCAAATGGCTATAAATGTATTATTATTTTTTGGCCTATAATGTCATAAAAAGTTCATTTTTATACTTACAGTAAAGTCTAGGTGGTTAGTTTATTCCTAGAGAGAATTATTAATATATCTAGATATAAAAAATAAACTTCACAAAGCTAAAGAGAGGCTAGGGAAATGATAGTTCCACTTAAAAAGGTAAACATTAAGGTTATTTAAAATAAATCTTGAGGTAGACCTCATCTCTCCCCACTGTGGTATAGGTATACTGATGTATATATATTTCATTGGGTTAATATTTGGATGACTTAAATGCAGATGTGTTTCTATTTGAATATCTTTGCCTTCCAATGTAGAGGAGAAAGCCAGAAGATTAGTGTAAGTAGTCTCTGGGGGAATCTAGGACATTTCGCACTGAACTGCTTCTTGATGGTGCATCTCAAAACAAGCCACTAAAGACCAAAGCTTATTGGTCTTCAGAACATCTTATTTGACAGGTAAATATTACTACGTGATAATTCAATAGGAAAGTATATGTAAAAGCAGTAACTGAATTTGTGCCATTTTTTTGTAGAGTTATGTACACAAAATATTGCTTCTTAATAGCATGGAAATGACCTAAAACCTCATTTTCTTTTTTATCTGTTTGGATCATAAAGTTTATAGTTTCCACTCCTCCACAAACCATCACCCTACCCATTCCTATTTTTACTGTGTCCCCTCAGCTACCACAGTTCTGCAAACCAACCAAAGAGTCAGATGGAAGAAGAAACACAGCCGCCTATTCATCAGTTTGAGCACTTCTTAGATGTCAGGAGTTATGCCACTAGTTTTAAGCATCCGTCTTTTTAATATATCTAAGTGAAACATCTGAAACCGTTTAACATGGAAAGCCATGAAGAAAAAGAGGATATGATACTTCCTTTAGTATCAGTGCTTTGATTACCAACAGTTTCACCCTGAAATTTGGGGCGTGGGTGTCCTTGACAGTGCATCTGGATGGTTCCAATATTCAAGACCACTCATGAGTAGCACAAGAAAAATCAGTGCAAACACATCACTGACTTGGCACGGTTAAAATCCCAGTCGAGTCCCTTTCCTTGAGACATGGTCTGTGGGTAGCAAAGGCAGGGCATCCAGTGTGTGAAATGAGTAGTAAATGAACTCTGCAAAGTCCTACGGTGAACTGAGATCGTGCATTGTACTTTGGTTACTTAGACTTAGGAAATCCTACCATCTTCAAGGTCTGATTCCTTAATATAATTGAGAGGGCAGTCTTCCCAGGCTTCATCTAATGTCATTTTAAGTTGCCCACTTCTAAACTAAAGAACTATAGACAAATGCCCACTCTCAGACTAACATTTTTTGGTATTGACTTCTATTCTTGCTTTTTGTTTCCCCTTTTTAGTCAAGAAACTTTCACTGAGTGTCTTCTATGTACCAGTTATTGTTTGCAGTGAACTCAAACATTAGGGAACAAGACACATGAAAATCTTTGCCCCACGGAGTTTACATTCTTCTTAAGAAGCCAGAAATGGGTTTTGTTGCTTGTAATAAATTCTGAAGGTTGGAGGAGGGATAAGGAAAGTTCAGGAATAAGGCAAACATACACACCACCACTGCTCTCCTCTGCATCACAATCAAGAGCTCCTCTAACACAACAAAAGAAGAAAATGAAACAAGAGTCGTACAGATTAGAAAGGAAGATACAAACTCATCATACTTTGCGTCCAATAGACCTGTATACGTAGAAATCCATGGCAGTCTAGAAGTAATGAAAGTTCACAAGAGTGCTTGGTGACTATCAACACATTGAAATGAACACGTGTCATAACAGTAAGAACAATGTAGAAATCTCAATAAAGATCCAACTCTCAACAACAAAAGAAGCCCTAAGTAACCAGGAAAAAAAAAGAAAAAAAAACTTTAAAAAGAGAGAGAGAGATGAAGGATAATTTTGGAGAATTTCATAAAACACTATTGAATAATAGCTCTTGTTTTTCTTATCTGTCTAGAGATGGTTTGATGGTGATTCTTAGTTTGAGTTGCAGATTAAAAAAATTTTTGATATAACCTATGGATCATTATCCTAGACATAAATGCACATACACAAAACACTATGGTGTTTGACCGTTTGTCTGAATTCCGAGGTCCACTTAGTTGGATGATATCAAATGTTCCTCCAACTCTAAAACGATTCTGTTATTTCATTATTACTGTTTTAAGACAATATGAATAGAATATAATAAAAATCACAGTAGTAGTTGATATTTACATGAATGAGATCCTGTTCTTCTAGGCGCTGTGCTAAGTAAGCACTTTCTCTACAATATCACATGAATCCTCAAACAAACATATACTGTAGTCACTATTACTATTTCCATTTATGGATGAGAAATTGAGGCCCAATGAGATCAAGTAATCCAAGTGATTCAATGTGGTCAGGCTCTTTGGAAATATCTTCTCATAGAACCAACTGATTTATAATTTGTTTTTCTCTTATCTAGAGAACTTACCTCAGTTTATATTTATGCCCCTTTGTTTCATCAATTTATGCTTGCCTCCCCAGTGGACCACAGTCTACAAGAATAGAGACCCTAGCTAGTTTTGTTCACCAATGAAACCTCATTGTTTGCACACTATGTAGCACTTAGTTATCACTCAATAAATTTTGGCAGAATACATTAATGAATAGGTGAAAGAATGAATGAATTAGGAGTGAATCTGTCCAAATCTGCATAGCTTTTGAGTAGGAAAGCCTGGATTCCTATCCAGATCTAATCGATCGGAGCCCCAAATACTGCAAATGAAGTGATAAAACATATATAAAATTAAAAATATATAATACTTTAAGAGTAATAAAGTTGAGCATCGAAAAGAAACATACTAAAGAATAGAATGAAACCAGGGAAGTAGACAGATGGAACACAAAAACGTATGTGAGGAAAGTAAAATTGGCTTTGGGCTCTCCACTGGCCAGAGCTAAGAGAGAAAAATGAATTCTGCTTCCAAATTTGAGTTTTTCCATCACCTTATACCATCTCTATTATAATCTGCCATTTTTGGAAACTTTATCTTATGACCTCAAAACACACAGCCTTCCTTTCGAATTCTTCACCTTAACACATTTTTTTTTTTCACAGAAATTTTCAACGCTACCGTGGAAAAATACCAGTTTCCCCAGGGTTATACAATGGAAAGAAGAACAAAACAGAAGGAGCAGAAATGGATCTGGCTGAGCAGCTCCAATGGGATGCAGTAAAATTCTGGCCCCCAGGACTGAATCTTCATGAGCTAGAAGAGCGCAGAGGACACACTCCACTAGTCATATTCGTCTTTGCTATCTCCAAGTAAGTTAGCATGGCCAAGATTGAATAGACTTGGAAAACTGAATGTCACCATCTGGGTAGGCTAGAAGGGGCCAGCGGGCCTTGCCACCTTCTTTGTGTTCATCTTGGTGTAACATCTCAGACCCAGACAGTTAATAATTCATGGATTTACCAAGCAGGTGTTTATACTATCAATGTGTGATGGATCCTAAGCCAGAGAAAAAGGAATACAGACGTCGAGACAGAGCAAATGTGCACAGATTCCACCTGATGGTGCACGGATTCATTCTACATCAGGGCATTCATCCATCAATATTGCAACTCGAGTTGACGCCCACGTGATATAAAATATCTTCTGAATAGAATATAACACGTTCTGAACAGAATATAATGTGCATGGTACAATTTTTCTCTTTACCTCTTGTTTCAAACTGACCTCCTAGACTCAAGAGCACAGATTTTCCACAGCAGAATGTAAAGACTTCTTAAGGTTGTGTCCAAAGTAGGTCATTCAAACCACTGCCTGCATTCACGGGGGACACATCTAAGAGGCCTCTGAACAATACCATACTTCTCTTAAAGGGCGACCCACATTCATTTTTTACAAGTAAATATGAACTCTCACATTTCAAGCCATGCCAGCCTTCCTTGCTTACTGCTCAAGTTTCTTTCATTAGTTTTGAAATCTCATTTAGAGCTAGAGTGGAACGAAAGTTTGGTACATGCTAACTTTGCACTGCTTTCTGTCGGTGGGAAAGAAATAGGGCGAGAAGAAGTTCTGGAGAGTTAGAGACCCAGGGAGATGACAGCGGGGAA
The DNA here is from genome assembly GCF_008692025.1 of Phocoena sinus. NCBI lineage: Eukaryota > Metazoa > Chordata > Mammalia > Artiodactyla > Phocoenidae > Phocoena > Phocoena sinus. The sequence continues at coordinate 9,092,653 of NC_045773.1, forward strand.
GGCAGCAGTGTGAGAGGTTGCACCGAGGAAGTGGACGGGGAAAAATCTGCTTCAGCCTCTTTGGAAACACGGCACCCAGTACAGCTAAGGATACAGACAGCAAGAAGGGGCCAACCAAGAGATGACGAACTAGGCTGACTGTAGGTCTACCTCATATTCCTAGGTTTAGAAGGAACATGTGTAAAATATGTTCCCCCAAAAGATTTGCTTTAAATTTTTTTTTTTGCGGTACGCGGGCCTCTCACTGCTGTGGCCTCTCCCGTTGCGGAGGCACAGGCTCCGGACGCGCAGGCTCAGCGGCCACGGCTCACGGGCCAGCTGGTCCGCGGCACGTGGGATCCTCCCGGACCGGGGCACGAACCCGTGTCCCCTGCATCGGCAGGCGGACTCTCAACCACTGCGCCACCAGGGAAGCCCTGCTTTAAATTTTAAATCTCCACCAAGGGTATATATTTCCTCCCGAAAATTCACATATTTTTATTTTTTTACACATTTATAAAACATTTGGTCAATTTCACATGAAAAAGAGAAGTAAAAATACCTTAAAAACCCCAGAATAATACAAGTTTAGTTTATGTCATTTAATATATTACATTGTGTTATATTGCAAGATGTGATATTATGATTTATAATAAGAAATAAACATTTGGTCTTAGTCCCTGTTCTGCCGCAGAGCTGGGAAAACTCTTAGAATTTCCTAAGTGAGGATAGCAGTACAGTCGTCTTCTTATGTTAATGAGGTGATTTCTGGAAAGCACCTGAAGAGGTGGGCTGGTTGCCAGGGTAACCGACTCTGTGATTAGACGCTTGGAATTTTCAGTCCCACCCCCCGTGACCTCCTGGGAGCGGGGAGAGGCTGGACGTTGAATTGATTGCCAATGGCGAGTGATTTAATTAGTCATGCCTAACTAATGAAACTTCCATAAAACCCCAAAGGATGGCGTTTGGAGTCCTGCCTTGGCAAACACATGTAGATCTGGGGAGAGCGGCAGAGTGACGCCCTGGGAGCAAAGAAGCTCTGTGCCCTTCCCCCATACTTTGCCCTATACATCTCTTCCACCTGGTTGTTCCTGAGTTATATCCTTTTACAATAAATTAGTAATCTAACAAGTAAAATCTTTCTCTGACTTCTGTGAGCTGCTCTAGCAAATTAATCAAACCTAAGTGGAGGGGGTGGGTAGTAGCTAGAGCCTCCAATCAGTCAGAGAGGCTCAGGTGACAGCCTGGACTTGCACTTGGCATCTGCAGTTGGGGTGGGGGGAGTCTTGGGGGACTGACTTCTTAACCTCTGGGATCTGATGCTATCTCCTCATATATAGTATCATAATTGAGTGGAATTATAGGACACCCTGATGTTTGAGAACTGCTTGCTGGTGTTAGGGGGAACCCACACAGTGGAATGGGTGCTCAGAATTATTACAATATATTATATTTTATCATATTCATATTTAGTTAACATTAGCTAATATAATATTATTTGATACAATCAGCTTTTAAATGCCTCTAAAATGCTAACTCTCCTTGTCATATAGAGGATTCTCAAATAGAATGGATTCTAACATGATGTTATCTATAAAGAGAAGTACAGGAAGTGAGACAGTCTTCTTACTGGTAGATCTATTTGGGTGGCAAGAGGGCCCCTTAGCTCCACTGACTGATATAATACTTAGCTCTTCTTTCTTTCGAGAGGTAGAGAATCCACCTCTGTCTGACTTTAGCAATCAGAAAATGTTAGCTTCACATAAATTTAGATGTCCGGGTGTTCAGTTACTTCCAGGCTTGGGGGCTGCAAGGCACAAGACACCATAAAGGATCAATTACTCTCTTTTGCATTTCTGCCTTTTACTCTGGAGTCTCAGATTCAGACTTCACATGGCAGCAAGATGGTGGTGACAACTCCACCTTCTACAACCTCTCAAGTTTCAGGAACAGACAATATAAGGGAAAATGTCTTTCTCTAGAAATCCGAGAGCCTATTGGCTCTACTTGGGTTGTGCAGTCATTTCTCACCTAGTCAGGAGGCTGTGTGGAATGCCTAGTCTTGACATCATGTGATTTGCCTAGCATTCAGCTTACAGTCAGCTCCACTAAAACTACATGGCTTGGGATGGAGATGGGGGGCTTCCCAGAGGAGACAAAAGTGTATGACTAGATTCTGGGAAATGAAAGCAAATTGTTCCCTGTAACTGAGAACCACCATTTTGTCCTCCACAGATATACAGAAAGATCAGAGATTTTTTGCAAATAAATGTTAGTAGTATTTAGTTAACTAAGTGGCAACTTCTGATGTCTTTGAGACTGTAAATCCAAGAGTTTTGTATTCTATGAACACAACTAGTATTCAGTATTTTTAACTCTTCTTATATAATTTCTTGTTATGTAAGTCTTTGTATTTGGTTTTTTAGAGTAGCTGCTGGACTAATTGGACCATGCCTTTCATCAAAAGACCTAGTTCACAAATTGCAGGGGATACAAACACACAAGCATGGCAGGGATTCAAACATCTGAGGTCCCTTTAATGTTTTTCAACCCTAACACATTTTGGTTTTAATATTTCTTTCTCCCGCTCCAGGTGGTGCTTGCAAGTACCAGTTTCTTCCTTCTCCTCTTCCCGTCGCCCTCCTCCTTCCCGCCTCCTCTTCCTGCTTCTTCTTCCCCACCCCCACCTTTCTTATCGCTACTACCCCATGCGCGCCAGGCACTGTTCTAAGTGCTTTATAAAAACATGATCTCATTTAATCCTAGTAACATTTTACAAATGAGGAAAATCAGGTTCAGAGAAACAAAGTAAACTGCCCAAATTTAGAGAGCTAGTGCGTTGAAAAGCCTCGGGTTTAAACTCAGTTTTTCCAGGTGTCGCAGTCTGCGCTTCACACCCTATGGTCAGGCTTGCCAGTGCACGTACACTACTTCACCCGAACTTTTGGTTGAAGGATGGTAATAGGAACTCCATTAGAAAAATCTCAATATTTTTCCCCTCCCGACCAGGCAGATAGAAAGGTCTTATCCTAGGTGGAATCTGTGTAATGAGTTTGCCAAAGGAAAGAAAGTACATGATACAATCTGATAGTTTTATATCTTTAAGTGGTTGATTTGTTCTTCCTTTCTCCTAATATGTATCTGGATGTACTCTGTCTAGAGCAGTGTTTCTCAACTGGGAGTGATTTTGTCCCCCCAGGGGACATTGGCAATGACTAGAGACATTTTTAGTTGTCACATATGCGGAGGGGTTGCCCATCTAGTGAGCAGAGGCCATGGATGCTGCTAAATATACCACATTGCACAAGACCACCTCCACATCAAAAAATTATCTTGCCTCAAATGGCAATAGTTCTGAGATTAAGAAACCCTGCTTTAGCGCTTATACACTAACAATGAATTATCCGAAATGGAAATAAAGAAAATGATTCCATTTACAGTGGCATCAAAAACAATAAAATACTTAGGAATAAATTTAACCAAGGAGGTAAAAAACCTCTACGGATGGTCCCTGTCTATTGATGGTTCCACTTACGATTTTTTGACTTGCTGATGGTGCAGAAGGGATATGCATCCAGTAGAAACCATACCTTGAGTTTTGAATTTTGATCTTTTCCTGGACTAGAGATATTTGGTATGATATTCTCTCCTGATGCTGGGCAGCGTGAGAGAGCCACAGCTCCTAGTCATGGGATCATGACAGCTGATACACTTACATCGATTCTGTACCCATACAACCGTTCTGTTTTTCACTCTCAGTACAGTATTCAATAAATTACATAAGATAGTCAACACTTTATTATAAAATAGACTTTGTGATTTTGCCCAACTGTTGGCTAATGTAAGTGTTGTCAGCCTTTTTAAAGCAGGCTAGGCTGAGCTATGATGTTCAGTAGGTTAGATGTAATAAATGCACTTCGGCTTACAATATTTTCAACCTATGATGGGTTTATGGGACCTAACTCCATAGTAAGTTGAGGAAGATCTGTACACTGAAAACTGAAAGACATTGGCAAAACAGATTGAAGAAGACACAGAGAAACTGAAACGTATCCTGTGTTCATGGATTAGGAAGATTAACATTGTTAAACTGTCCAGAGTACACAAAGCCATCTATAGAGTCAACACAACTCCTATCAATGTTCCAGGCAGTTTTTACAGAAGTAGAAAAAATATCCTAAAATTTATATGGAAACACAAAAGACCTCAAACAGCCAAAACAATCCTGAAAAAGATGAATAAAGTGAAAAGAATCACACATCCTGATTTCAAGCTATATTATAAAGTTATACTAATCAAAACGGTATGGAACTGGCATAAAAACAGACACATAGACCAATGAAACTTTATTGAGAGCCTTGAAATAAGCCCATGTATATTAATACAAGACATGGGAGCCAAGAATACTTAGTGGAGAAAAGACTGCCTCTTTAACAAATGGTGTCGGGAAAATTGGATACTCACAAGTAAGAGAATGAAACTAGACCCCCATCTTACAACACTTATAAAAATTAACTTGAAATAGATTAAAGACTTAAATGTGAGACCAGATACCATAACATTTGTGAAAGAAAACACAGAAAAAAATCTCTTTGACATGGATCTTGGTAATTATTTTCTGGATATGATACCTAAAGCACAAGCAAACAAAATAGAAAATACTTAAGAGGGACTGCATCAAACTAAAAGCTTCTACATGGCAAAAGAAATGATCAACAAAATGAAAAAGACAACCTATGAAACGGGAAAAAATATTTGCAAATAATATATCCAATAAGGGGTTAGTATCTAAAATATATAAAGAACTCATGCAACTCAATCATAAAAAACAAATAAACCAATTAAAAAAAATGAGCAAAGAAACTACATAGATGTTTTCCCATGGAAGAAGATATATGAATGCCCAACAGGTATATGAAAAGATGCTCAACATCACTAATCATAAGGGAAATGCTAATCTTATTAGAATGGCTATCATCAAAAAGACAAGAGATAAGAGATGCTGGAGAGGATGTAGAGAAAAGGGAATTCTTGCGCACTGTTGGTGGGTATGTGAGGTGATACAGCCACTAGGAAACCAGTATGGAGATACCTCAAAACATTAAAAATAGAACTACCATATGATCCAGCAATTCCACTTCTGGGAATATATCCAAAGGAAACAAATACACTAGGTTGAAGAAATCTGCACCCCCATATTCATAGCAGCATTATTTACAATAGCCAAGCCATAGAAACAATGAAGATAAACGGATAAAAATTTGTGATACATACATATATATATGACTACTGTTCAGCCATGAAAAAAGGAAATCCTGCTCTTTGTGACAACATAAAGTGATATATGTAAGAGAGAAAAAGGCAAATACTGTGTGATCTCATGTATATGTGGAATATACAAACAAACAAACAAACTCAAAGAAAAAGAGATCAGATCTGTGGTTCCTGGGTGGGGGTGTGGTAGTGAATGGGAGTGAGGGGAGAGGCAACTGGGTGAAGGTGGTCAAAAGTTACAAACCTCCAGCTGTAAGATAAATAAGTGTTAGGGATGTAATGCACACGATGACTATAGATAACACAGAAGCTGTTAAGATAGTAAATCCTAAAAGTTCTCATTACGAGGAAATACTTTTCTCTCTTTTTTTTTTGTATCTGTATGAGATGATGGGTGTTAACTAATCTTATGTGGTAATCATTTCACAATATATGTAAGTCAAATCATTATGCTGCATACCTTAAACTTACACAAATCTGTTTGTCAATTATGTCTCAATAATAAAACTGGGGAAAAACATAAGTTAAAAAAAACACCAAAACCCCACTGCTTTAGGATAGAGGTCAGAACATTTTTTCTGTGTAGAGCCTCGTAGTAAACATTTCAGGCCTTGCAGGTCATAGAGTCTGTGGCTCAAGTAGTTAACTCAATCACTGTAGTGTAAAAGCAACCACAGACAATCCATAAGCAAATGGACATGGCTATGTTCCAATAAGACTTTATCACGTACACAGGTGTACAAGGAAATGGGTCAGGTTTGTCCTGAGAGCCATATATTACCAGTCCCTGGTCAAGAGTGTCCCTGAAGCTGTTACACATCAGGAAGACTACTTTCAGGTAAGTAACCATCCCAACGCACGGTATCAGGGAATCCCAGCTTTTTGTAAATATTCCATTATGTTCTCCTTAAGAAACTCAAGGCCACGTTGCATAGGAGAGGGGAAATATGTACATGGCATTTATTAGGAAGACAACCTGGTTGGAGGATTCCAGCATTTATGAGTGACAGTCAGCAGAGTACTTGCAGCAATGGGCCATGAACTATCAAGTGAGAATCAGAGGGCAGAGGCAACATCCCGTTTCAAATGGAGTGGTCTGCCCCCCTGGTGAGAAACATTCAGACAGCCGGAACCAGCTGGGGTGTGAGCCTGTCATAATGCTGGTCAGCAGGATACAGACACCAGGTCACCAGGAACGTTTAATTAAAACAGTACCACCTTATATCTTTGGAGCACTCTGCCATTCTGAAAATGCCTTCACCTACATTATTTCATGGCATCCCTGGGAGAGTCTCATCTGGTCAGTAAACCTTTCTGAGCTATAACTAACAGGAATTTGGGTTACAAAGGCAAGTGATACTTGAACTTCTCTTTCAAGAAGAGTATGGTCTAGTGGGGAAGAAAGAGACAACAATGGTGTGTGTTCACTGAAAGAGCTCTTCATCTGGAGGAGGACGGTGACACAGCCTGGTTTTGGGATGAGGCTAAGGGAAGATGGGGTCACAGGGGTTTTTGTAGGTTGTTTTGCTTGAGTTGAGTGCTAAAATACATAAATCAATAAAAAAAGAGGGGTGGGTGGTGAGAAAAGGAGGAGCACATGAAGAGTTAGTCAATCAAACTATGGGCTGGCATGGTGGCAGAGAGAAAGAGGACATTGCAGACACAGGGAAGGCAAGGCCATGGAGGTGAAAGACAGCAGGACGTGTGGTGTGTGACAGGGGGATGGCAAGAAGTCAGGGGAAGCCCAAGATTACATGCGGGGAAGAAAATATAAATAAAGCATGGATGTTTAAATGAAAGCCAGTTCATGGTTTGTCCTTAGTTGCCATTCAGAAGGGTATGGACTTGAACCTTTAGATTATGGAGTATTTGGAGGTCAAATCTCAAAGCTTAAGTCACAACACAAAGTCCGAATTTGAGAGCAGAGGCGAAGAGGCCTGGTAGGAGGCTGCTGTGTCATCTACACGGGAGAGGGGGCAGTAGTAGGCAAAAGGAAGAAAGGGAACAGATTCAAGAAACACTTGGGAGGTAAACGTTTCAGAACTTAGAAATCCTCTCAAATAGTCAGGGCAGGAATGATCAACTCATTTAATAAATAAGAGATACCCAAGTCCGAAATCTTCAGTCATTAATTCACTATCTCAAATATAGATGTTGAGGGTGAATCCAAGTCCTCTATCTCATGCTCTTCTTTCTATATTTTTATTTTTATTTATTTATTTTTTTGGCGGTACGCGGGCCTCTCACTGTTGTGGCCTCTCCCGTTGCGGAGCACAGGCTCCGGACGCGCAGGCTCAGCGGCCACGGCTCACGGGCCCAGCCGCTCCGCGGCATGCGGCATCCTCCCGGGCCGGGGCACGAACCCGTGTCCCCTGCATCGGCAGGCGGACTCTCAACCACTGCGCCACCAGGGAAGCCCCTTTCTATATTTTTAAACTAATGTTTCCAGAGTGTCCACATGTGCTGGATCTCGGCAAAGCCTGTTGTAACCATGTTTTAAATTACTTATGCCTCATGCGAAGAAGTGTTTTTACTCGGACTCTTTCTTACAAGGAAACTGAGGTTCAGAGACATATGTAACATGTAACATGCCTAAGGATCCAGAGGTAATAACAAAAAAGGCTGGCTTCGGGCTGCGCCACACTCCCTCTGCCAAAAAGCATGCCACTGAGAGCCCACTCTTCAGAACTGCGCTTCCCTGGCACGACAGCCACTAGTCACATGTGGCTATTTCAATTTAAGTTGCCTAAAATAAATAAAATTGAAAAATGCAGCTCCTCAGTCACGAGCAGCGTTTCAGGCGTTCTATAGCCGCACATGGCTAGTGGCTACCATATCGCACAGCAGAGAAACCATTTCATCCTTGCAGAAAGCTCTATTAAGTAGGGGGTTGCTGTGGAATATGAAATCCCAAAGAGGTGTGCCTCGTTCCAACCTGTTAAAGTAGAAAACTCAAAGCAGACTTTTGACGTCACAAACCCAGATTCAAGGGGGATCGGCGGCCATTTTATTTTCTTTCTCTCCATCCCTCAGTAGCAGAGACCCATTTGTGGATATGAGTTCTACCTTAAAACAAGGGAACGCAGACTGTGCATAATAAAGAGGAGTTTAGGCAAAGATGCTCTGGGGCTTTTCTTGTAAAGGACTGGCTTCTCAGTGCTATGTTTATTAATGCAGTTTAAGGGAAATGGGAGATTAACTAAAGAAGATGGATAAAGAAAGTCTACCTAACAGACACTATATGGGGGATTAAAGCTTAGTTTAAGCATTCAAAGAATCTGAATTTTTAAAATATGCCCATGTGAAAAAATAAAATGAAATTGGCCAAGCTAACATCATTTGGGATTACATCACAAATCAATTCGGGCTAACCAAATTAGGCAGTCTTAAAAAAGCAATGACCCAAGAATAAAAGCTACTTATGATTTTGAAAGGAAAACTTGGCAAACAGGATTCAGAAAGCAGCGTATCAGTGGTGACCAAGATAAGGTACCACAAATAATTAAGGTATTAAGCAGGTAGTGGCAGCTCTTCTTTGAACTGTGAGACTTTATTCAGTGTCCTTGCAAGAGAATAAAACAGTTTGAGTACCTTCAGATTTCTTAAACGGCTAGATCATAATTCCAAATTCCAGAAAGATTTCAACTATGCTGCTCTAACTGTGCTTTCCACATGGCAGTTTGAATTATGCTGGCTTAGTGATACATTATATAAGGCTTTTCTTTTTTCAAGAAAAATACATTGAATAAAAGGAGAAAATATCTCATAACTCTTCTCTACTGCCAAGGGACACGTTTCCTTGAAAATTTACCAAAAAAAAGAGGCTTTCTACTGTTTTTCTTTTCTCTCCTATCCCCTCTCCCTCAACACACTCCTCTCACACGTACAATAAAAGTTGATGCAGATCAAAATTGCTGTGGGAAGATAGAGCATAGCCTGCAATACAATGATGGAGTCTTCATTGACCTTGACAAAGATCCGAGTATCAACACTTACCTGATTTGTACCAAAGTGCTCAATTTGAAAATAACTGCTACTCCTTGGGAGCTCTTATTCTGAATCGTTCTGCTACATGTTACAAGGATGATTAGTTGTCCAGATATTACAGCCTCTAAACTGTGACCAAAGTGAATGGCACACAATGAAGGGCTCCAAAGTGTTCTGAACAGTCCCAGCCCCAAAGCTAATTGGGAGCCTGTTTGAGGCATGCAGACTGCTTTCTATAATACAATTCTGGTTCTAAAGACCAGTTAGCCTTAAAGGTAAGACTTCACTCCTGACTCCATACCTGGATTTCCCAACATATGCTGAACATCAACAGCTTGTGTACAACCTAAGGACACAAGGCAAACATTTCCAACACCAGGGGTGTCTGAAATGTTTTATGGGCTGGAGCAAATCCACGTAAACATCTTTACACGACTGCCTTGCTAATATTTGAAACCCAACAAATCCTAATGTGAACGCTATCTTCTGCCCCCAAATAGTCTTCTTTACCTAGTCATCCCTCACCCCCCTCAGTGGCAGCACCTTCCTGCTACAGCGCCCGTGCTTCTGCCCATCATACTCATCAGCGCCTAAAGCTTCTATGGCATTAGGTGAGACCTTCACCTACAGAGACAGAGTATCTGATTGGATATCTCTTCCTTCAGACGAGGACATTTCACCTACCCATCCTCCAGCAGATCCAATGGCTTCTCTCTCCTTCCTGAGCAGCTCTTATTTCTTTAGGATTATCTCCAACTGTATCTTCAGGGTCTTGCGTTCTAGAACACTTGTCTACATACACCAAGCCCACTAACTCACAGATCTATACCGTGGCTCATTCTGTTTGCTATGTCTGTTAGCAACGTCTTCCCTTTTCAAAATCCAATTCTTCCTTCAAAGCATTATAACGAATAGGTTAGGCCCATGGGCGGCTGTTTGTTTGAGTCACACAGACTGACCTGAGTGCAAATCCCAGATCTACTATCTACGTGTGTGTGTGTGTGTGTGTGTGTGTGTGTGCGTACACGCGCACGCACTGGGGGTGGGACAGGGAAGAGAGAGACACTGACAGAAACAGAGAGGGACATCAAGTGACAGAGGCAGAGAAATGTCTATCTCTCCTCTACAATATTGGGTTACCGGTAGCAGCTACCTCCTGGTGCACTGCTAAGAATTAAACGACCCGATGCATGTAAAAAGAGCTTAGTTTAGTCCCCAGCACAACATAAGCAATGAAGAATTATTAGCTATTACTACTAATCACATCTAGCTTAACCAGCCTGTAGTCTGATACCCTCTTTCTTTCTCAAGGGTTATAAGCCACTTACTGCAATTACTGTTTCTTTTAGTTATGGATTAATTATGCCTGTATCTCACCAAGTTGTCTGCAACTGGAGAGGAGAATTACAATTTCTTTTTACATCTCCTAGATCAGTGCTCTCAAAGTGTGGTCTGTCTGTGAACTGCTTGCTGTTGAGGTCCATAGTGAGGTGGCTTCAAAACTCGAGTCGGATTTTAGAAGCTAAAACTTTTTAATTCTATTTTACAGAAACATTAGTCTGCAATGGATTAAATTATTATTATTTATTTATTTTTTGCGGTACGCGGGCCTCTCACTGTTGTGGCCTCTCCCGCTGCGGAGCACAGGCTCCAGACGCGCAGGCTCAGCGGCCATGGCCCACGGTCCCAGGCGCTCCGCGGCATGTGGGATCTTCCCGGACTGGGTCACGAACCCGTGTCCCCTGCATCGGCAGGCGGACTCTCAACCACTGCGCCACCAAGGAAGCCCCTAAATTATTTTTTAATAGAGCTTTACTACAGATTGTGAGTTGCACTGTCCTAGACTATGTAAGTCCCACAAACGGACCTACAGTAGACGGTCACTGAATACTCAATAGGTTCTGAGCGGAGAAGAAAGATTATTTGAAATAGTGTTTCACTTAGAATCCCTGCTGTTGGTCAAGTTAGCAGCATATACAGATAACCAATGAGTCAAGCTTCTGAAAGCAAATTCAAGGCTTGAGGAGGTTTAAGTGTAGATTCATTTATTGGGTCCTGAATTTCAGAAACCCTTTTTAAAAATTAATTTTAAAACATCTCCTACTACGTTTGAGACACACTACCACACCACTGCCTGAAGTATGGAAGAGGAACTGCGAGGACTGATTTTGATTTTTGTAACACCAGACATATTCACTGAAGTGCCAACCCTAATATTGACAGGCACCATTCCTTCCATGAGGGAAGGTGCGCTATGAAGTCACGGAGGAAGAAAAGGAATTATTTCTGCCCTTATTTGCAGCCATTCTGCGGTTTGTCCTTCAGTTGCTGAAGTTTTCTGGAGACATCTTTAACTCTTTCATTTCCTCCAACTTAGACCCAACGCATCCAAGCCTGAGGCACATATGGATATGAAGAATGGGTCTTAGGGAGATGTTACATCAACATATGACACGAATGGACACTGGGAAACTTATTAAACTTATTGAAGAACTTTTAATTGATTAATTTGGAGGGAAAAAAATCCCCCTCAGTATCAGCTATTTAAGCCTTGGTTTCAGATATCAAAATACCTTTTAGTTCTCTGAAAGAGCTAATCAAAAATTTCATTTGTTTTAAACCCAGGAAAGTAGATGTCTTCAACGGAATTCATTTCATATATTATGCAGTCACCCCACAGACTATGCTAGGCAGAGTGGCTATAATCAAAGTTTGCCTTGCTGTTGTTTTTCCCAGAGAAATTTCCTATGAGAGATGCTCATAGTTTTTCAGCTATTTCCTTTATCTACGGGATCCTTGATTAGTTCAGAATAAAGATAAGAAAAATGGGAGAAAAGAAATTGTAAACCAGAGCATAGTTGTGTTTTTCAAAAAAAAAAAGCTCTTTTCCACAGATCTCTGCGAGATCTGCCTTGATCCTGGGATTGAGCACCTACTATGTTTCTGGGACTATAATCAGCATTAGTGATATGACACAAGAAGGAAGCATATTTCCTGTCCTCGAAATCTCTAAACTGTAGTGGAATAAACATAACAAAATGAGTTGACAACTACCATTTCGAAAAAAAAACAGTGATGTAAGAGGGAATTATAAAAACTCATCTGGTAATGACTGCTAATTGTACTCAGACATCCTCTCCCCTCTTTTAATAATAGAATTCCCACGTTGTAGCTACAGACATGGCTATCCAGCTAAACACTACGTTTTCCAACTTCCGCTGTAACTGATCGTGGCCATATGAAAAATTACATCTAAGGGGATGTGAAGAGAAGTGAAGACTGCTTGACTAAGCACACGAATGGCCAACACAAGAACACACATGTTGACTACACCTGAGTCACGTCACCAGACCCGAGTCACTCACCTCTATCCAGCTACATAAAGCAAAGAAAGCTTATCTTGTTTAAGCTACCTCATTCCGGGGTCTCTTTGTTACAGCAGCTTAGCCTATACCTTAACTAATATAATAAAGCTTGGGGCAGTTTCCCAGGTTCTGGGTACATTTAGTGTAATGGATAACAGAGCATGCAAAAACTTATGGTGAAAGAGGAGACAGGAGCTGGGCCATAATGGATCCTGAAGCTCTGTAAAACATTTGGACTTTATCTGACGATCAGTGTGTATCACGATTATGTATGCCCTTTAGAAAGAACTCTCCAGTTGTGTTGTATAATATAGAGGGGGAACACTAAGATGGATAAGTCAAAGTAAGTGAGAACTAAAGATGCTCGGTACTTAGTAGAATCTTTGAAAATGGAAAAACAATGGTGGATTCAGGGTGAGCATGGAAAACATCAACTACTATCATTCATTTTTCTTTATCCAGTACATTTTTACCAGACTAATCTTCTATGCTAGGCTCTGTGTTTGATGTTAGAAGTTCAGCTGGAATCAAGAATAGGTATAGTCCCAGACATGTTTTGCTACAAGAGCAGTTTTGTCCCATACAGGGCCCATCTGATCCTTGCTGGCACCAGACTGTGGTGCTCACTATCATCACACATTTACACGTTAGGAGGACAAGTCTCAGAGGATTTTTAAATACCGTGATCCGAATCTGGCTTGTTTGCTGCTAAAGCCCAGGCTTTTACATCTAAATCATGTAACTCCCTGTGGAATACCATGAAGCAATGCACGAAATAGGTAATTACTATTTTCAAACAGTAAATGCTGAGGCGATCCAAAGGCATGCGTTACATGAATGGAAACGAATTATGTAAATGATTCATCACCACCAACGAAAAACTATTATATGAGTCCCATTTTACCTGTTGCCAACACACAGCTCTAAGAACTTAACTAATGAAATTAAAAAAAAAATAAACCCTCTGTGAAGAAAAAGTTCATTTTGTGATGTGGTAAGGAAATATAATTATGTATCACTCCAGCTTTGCCAACCACTTCCATTTTTAAATTAGTGGCATCATTATAAGTTGTAGCTTGACAAACTCACTGTTATATCCCAGGGAGCAGAACTCCCATAAATGCCTTCTTAGTCTTTGTGAGCCCGTCTCCAGAAAGATGAGAAGCTCACTCAGGTAAAATGTTTTCTTAAAGTGTGATGGTCTTACACTTGATGTGTGTCTCTTGTACTTGTTCTATTTTCTCCAGATAGACATTATTTCTTGTACTCTCTTAAGCCTTTTTAAGATTCTTACTCTACTTATTGTTTCTCTCTGTGTTTTGAGAATTGATGTCGTTTTTCCACTAAGAGTCAGATTTAAGGAATAATTATGGCAAAGGGAAGAATGTAGAATGTGAAGTTTTGAAGGAATGTTTGGATCAGCTACCCGCAGGACCCCATCTACATGGCTGACAGAAAGACCATAAGGGGATTTTACTATCCAGACACTCTTCAGAATTTTTTCAACTGTGAGTACTACTTTTTTGGTTTGTTCTTCCTCTCTTTTAGAGCAATCATTCTATACTACATTGTTAAAATACACTTGAGTTTTGTGAGAAGACACTGGAAGGTTTTTTTTTTCTTGATTCAGGTATAATTTTTATTCAGGGCCATCTCCCAATCCCACCCCTATTCTCCTGTAGGAGTTCAGCTTGGTCTAAAGAAAACACAGGCAGGAAAGTTAGAGTCAAGATAAATAATAGTCATATTCTACTAAAAACTGAAAAACATCGTTCTAGTATTTTGTCAGGAATTCCCAATATATTTTAGTAATGGAGTTGGAATATAAAATAACTTGATGCGTGTTACATTCAGGTTTTAGACCAATACTGCTCTTAGAAATAAAAATATCCCCCCAAAAGAGCCCAGTCATATCAAAATCCATTTTCAAGATAACCTATGGACGACAATATCTTTGGCTATACAGCAATGATGTACATTCTGAAAAAAACAGAGGGCCATGAAGGGGTAAAAGAGCAATACATTATAATCCTGACCCCTTTTCAACAAAATCTTGATTCTTCTCTAGAAAGCGTATGGAAGAAAAATGTCAGCACTCTCGGAGCAACAGTACACTCACGTAAAAATGGACAGACCAAACCTAGGAAACCTTAGGTAGCACAACTGTAGAGATGACCTGCAAGCCACTTTGAACATAATTTTATTATACTCCTACAGGAATCCCTAGGGAGATCACAGTAAGAGTAAGAAAGTGTACCTCCAAGATAATTTTGAAATCAATTAAAATAACTCATTATAAGTATAATATAACCAAGCATTATAATTTACCTGACCAGTTCCTATTAAATTTATTTTGATTAAATAGAAATTCTAATTTCCTATGGCTTTTGCTAATATTACTTTTAGGAGAAAGACTTAAATGATACGAGAGTCTTATGATGTTATGTATTATACAGAAGTTCTAGAGATTATCCCTTACACGTAATCGTTTGATCATACAGTGTTTTTTACTTTTATGCTTTAAACCAGAGGGAATTTGCTTATAATTGAATCCATACAAAATCATTCATATCCCCCGGCATTCTCTGGTTTACTCTGGAATATCAGAACACCAGTGGGGAAGATTCTAACCTGTAAGAATATTAATCAATGCTAGTTTAGGGTAGTGTCAAGTTACATTTAAAACAAAGAAGAAAGAGAGAAAGAAATGTAGTACACAATTATGGATTACTCTTGGTGTTATGAACTAAAAGTGATACGTGTTAGCACCTTAAAAAGAACCTCTTCCAAGTCATTTTAGAAAGCAATACGGTGCATAGTTATATTGTAAAGGAACACCATGAACACTTGGAGTAAACTCTGAACGACACAAAATGACAGGGCCCTTATGTTTTACGATTGAGTACTTGTACTAGGGTCAACGATCCAGCAATAGACTCATACACAGATTGAATTTGGATAATATTTCCAGCAATATAGGTGGAAGTCAAGATAATATGCTTTGGAAAACTATAAGATGTTTCACAAAGTAGCTCTAGAGATGACAAAGAAACTGGACTTAAATATGCTTAGGAAACATCTGAACATAATTATGAAAAGAAAAAAAAGAATAAGTCTAATACATCATATTATATATAGGTTAAACATATATATAGAACAAAGTCACTAGATTAAAATGTATAAATAGATATTCGATTATTTCATCTATATTTTGAACATATACATATACAAAAAGAAAAAAAAACTCTTTTGAATTTTGTTATAGGGAAAATGGAAGGTGACTTCTTGTTGGGGGATAAATAATATATCCGGTTTCATAACGATTGGGTCATTCCGTAGACTATCAAATGCTCCCTGTAGGCCAGGCCTAGTCACGGTAATGAACTTGACTTGTTAAGTTACACAGAGCCGGGGCATACAGAAGCATTGTGCTTCATCTACTTTGATGCCATGAGTTAAAAAATATCCCCTCCTGTCCACGAATTCCTTCAGGACTTGAGTGACAATGAGTATCAGTGCAGAAGAGGTACGGAGAAGATGAATTCAAAATCAGAACTGTTCCTACTGTGTTTGAGGAACAGCTCGCCATTTTGTTCCGAGTTCTGCACGACAAGCTCATCAGCTGGATCACTTTATGCTAAGAGAAAATAAGCTGACATGTTCCTACAAGCTGCAACGGAGCGTTTGCAATGGCCAGTCTGTTAACGAACAGACAAAGAAATTTCTGTCAAGCTGTCACCAAGGAAAACAATGAAGAAAATCAAAGTACAGCGAAGAGGAAGAAGAAATAAAAATGTTCAATGTGAGGAACTAAGCTGACAGAAGCACTGAAACAGACTTTAAGAACCTGCCAGACTGCATTCTAAAGGGTGCTTTATGAACATCAGGGGATGGAAGACAGTTTTGTGTTTTAAAGGACCACATTTGCCTCTGTCCACCTGTCTACGACTGAGATGAGGACCACAGGGACTGCATTTCCCATCTCCCTTGCATCATGAAGGGCCACTTAATTAGTACTCACCAATAAGACATGAATGGGAGCGATATGCATCTCTTCTGGGGCAACACTTTTGAGAAACTTGTGTATCTTGCCCCCATTCTCTGAATTTCCACAGGCTGGATATAGATATCTATGAGGCTGGAGAGAAGTGATTCTCACACTACATTGCATCACGATCACCCAGAGGGTTGGGCAAACACAAATTTCTGGGCCCGTTCTCCATAGCTTCTGATGCAGCATATCTAGGATGCAGTGCTGTAATTTGCATCTCTAATAAGTTTCCAGGTGATGTGGATGTTGCTGGTATGAGGACCACTTTCTGAGGGCTGGAGGAACCATGTGATGATTAGAGGAGTCTGGGTCCTTGAATAACTGCATGAACAAAACCACCTGCTGACCTTGGACATAAGCTTCTATTATATTTGCAACTTTATACATTGATAAAGCAGTTATCATCATCCTAAACAATAGAGTAAATGAATAAGGAATTTTCGAGCATGGTATTCATATTTAACCAGGACTTGAGGAAAATACAGAAGAGAAGATATTTCTGGTGATGTGGAGGAACAAATATAAACAAGAGACCAGTGATAGGGAATAAAAAAGCGAGTGACTTACAGGTGAGAATGGAAATGGACGTCCTAGTATGGTTGGAACGTGTCAACAAAGAGAGTGATTTTGTTGGAGAAAACAACATTAACAAAGAAGGGGAATCTAAGTCTCAAGATGTAAAATGGATTCCTTGGGAATGTGGCCTAGAAAATTTAACTCGGACTTCCCTAGTGGCGCAACTGGTTAAGAATCCGCCTGCCAATGCAGGGGACACAGGTTCGATCCCTGGTCCGGGAAGATCCCACATGCCTCAGAGCAACTAAGCCCGTGCGCCACAACTACCGAGCCTGCTCTCTAGAGCCCCTGAGCCACAACTGCTGAGCCCGCATGCCACAACTACTGAAGCCCTTGTGCTGCAACTACTGAAGCCCGTGAGCCTAGAACCCATGCTCCAAAACAACAGATAAGCCACTGCAATGAGAAGCCCACGCACTGCAGTGAAGAATAGCCCCCGCTCACTGCAACTAAAGAAAGCCCGCACGCAGCAACAAAGACCCAACGCAGCCAAAAATAAATTAATGAATCGATTTAAAAAGAAGAACTGTACAAATACATACTCACTTTAAAAAAAAAAAAGAAAATTCAACTCAAAAGAAGGAATGAAAGGAAGTTCCTATGCAAATCGTTTAACAAGGCTGTAGAGATATGGGAACATATGTATATGTATAACTGATTCACTTTGTTATAAAACAGAAACTAACACACCATTGTAAAGCAATTATACTCCAATAAAGGTGTTCAAAAAAAAATGGAACAATATTACTAATAAAATACAGATATACGTCAAAAAAAAAAGTTACTGCTTAAAAGAATCATATCCTGAAGTTTAGACGAAAGGGCTGAGGATGTGGAACTCAGGAGGCCATGCAGAAGTCCATTACCATGACACAGAATCATTCAGATTTACTAGCAGGGTGACTTTGTGACAAGGTCACTTGATCAATCATCCTCAGTTTCCTCTTCGTAAACCCACGATAGTTATGAGCTAAAAGGGCAGAATTCAGATGGAAGAAATGGAAAGGAAAGAATAAATCCAAGGGACAACATCAAACAAGCATTTTGAGGACTTGGTAACGAATCACATTTGCTGGAGAACGGTTGACGAGGACTCAGATGAAGATGACTAAGCTAGGATGCCTACAAAGAGTGGGATAAGGGACAGAAAAGCTGAAGATACAAAGATAGGAAGATGCAAGACAATGAATTGCTATATATATATATATATATATATATATATATATATATATATATATATTTGTTTCTGTTTCTATTCCTTTATCTCTGGTTCACACTGGTCAAAGGTAGACTGATGGATGCCCTTGAACAAAATGGGCTGTTGGGATGTCTGTATATTACAGATCCACAAACAACTATGGCAAAAACAGGCCGTACTTACTTGAAAGAACTCACTGCATGGTAATCAGATAACCACAGGCCCACCTATGATAAAAGATGTACTCCAAATTTCATTCGTGGCACTGGAGAGAATATCTTCCAAGTTAAAACGACTCATTTCCAAGCACATTTTGTTGGCATGTCGGCAGATGTCTCAGGTGACCCAAGAAGGGTTCAGAAAGTGGAAGGATCCACTCTGGGGTCAATCTATGGCTGTACAGTAAGCTCCAAATATCCACTTACACAGGAAATTGGAAGTTGTAACAAAAGTCTAGGCATGTTGTCATCAACTCAAAGACGCTGTAAGGAGTAGCCTTGAAATGTTTCTAAACGTGGGGTGACCACACTGTGGCAACGACATTCCATTTAAACTTCAGAGCCATCCTTCTCTCTAAATAGAGTTGAAGGCTTCTTTGGAACTGTCATGACATTTAATCGATTTCACTAAGTGACCTGGATTGACTGAAAACTTGGAGAAGTTAAAACGCTATAAGTCCCTCAAGGGCGTTTTTCCCTAGTGGATGTCCTGTCTGTTTTCAATACAGCGTTCTTCCTCCATAACCTAACTGCCTGACCATTTTATCTATCTGGTTTCTTTTAGAGAGCCTAAGCATAGCAAGCAATCTCACTAGATCTGAAGTCAAAAGTCCCAAGGTAGGTGTTAGGGGCTGTGATACGGGTTTAAGATTTCACGTTTTAGACCGACAGTCTCTCTTGGTGCCAGAGCATATCTCTAGAATTCCCATCTTACTAGAAAGTATCAGATTACATATAAAGGATGAGGTTTCAATGATAAAATCACAAAAACTGGGAAAGATACTTTTAAAAAGGAAATATCGACTGTGTCCTGAGCTCACTGGCGATGCATTTACCACTGGGTGCCTTTATTGCTCACTTAATAATGGAACAGCAATAGGGAGATGAAGAAAAACATGCATCTTATAATTACCCATTTCCAGAGGAGAAATAAATGGAAACACAGTTCTATCTTTTTCTCCCACACCATTGCAGCTATATCTAGACATTTCTGGGAATCATTGTTCTCTTTGCATCCCCCCAGAATATGATTTTTCTCACAAGAAAATGATTCACTGCAGAAATTAAACAAGCTGTCGCAGTGAAATTCGTGGGACTTTTGCTAGTATTTCAATTCGTGGCTCAGTTCAAAAGAAGAGAATCACGTCATCTACTTTCTACACAGATTGAAACACGAAGACCTTCTGATCACTCTGGAAATTCACAAAATCCCACATTGAGAAAACTGAGGTGGGCTCTTAGAATTGCTACAGGTCCTGCTGGAACACGTGACAGCTGATGTTGCAAAGACCAACTGCAGACAAATAAACAGTTAAAATCTGAAATCAGTGCTTCCACAGTATTGAAATCATCTAGGCATAGAAACCAGTGGTGATAAAAAACCGTATTATAAGCATGTTCTCCCTCAACTACGGTCACCATCATGTAATTCAAATAAAACATAATGATGGTCTTTGCCGCATGTCTGCTAGATGCATAAATGGCTAGATTAGTGGCTAACTATTAATTAGTAGCTTTTCCGATATGTAGTCAAATCTGCTTGTGGGAGAGGAGTATGGTTTGATTTATACTTTTTAATTACTTCTCTGTATTGATATCGCTAATTATAATGTCTTTATATTCCATTTAAAAGCTGCAACTGTACCTTACATTAATACATCACTATTTTTAAGGTTTAAAACATCTCCCAACACTATTAGACATAAATTGCAGCAATATATTTTTGGTTCTGTCTCCTAAAGTAAAGGAAATAACAGCAAAACTAAACAAATGAGACCTAATTCAACTTAAAAGCTTTTGCGCAGCCAGGGAAACCACTGACGAAATGAAAAGACAACCTACTGAATGGGAGAAAATATCTGCAAATGATATGACTGATAACGGATTACTATCCAACATATATGAATAACTCATACAACTCAGCATCAATAGAACAAACCACCTGATTAAAGAAATGGGCAGAACCAAATAGACATTTTTTCCAAAGAGGAAATGCAGATGACCAACAGGTACATGAAAAGAAGCTCAACATTGCTAATCATCAGGAAAATGCAAATCAAAACCACAATGAGATATCACCTCATGCCTATCAGAACGGCTATCATCAAAAAAGAACACAAATAACAAATGTTGGCGAGGATGCGGAGAAAAGAGAACCCTAGTGCACTGTTGATGGGAATGTAAATTGGTGCAGCCAGTGTGGAAAACACTATGGAGATGTCTTTAAAAATAGAGCTACCATACAACCCAGTATTAAACTCCTGGGTATATATCCAAAATAAAAACCAAAAACACTAATTTGAAAATATACATGCAGCCCAATGTTCATAGCAACATTATTTATGATTGCCAAGATATGGAAGCAACCTAAGTGTCCATCAACAGATGAATGGATAAAGAAGATACGGTGTGTGTATACTCACACACACACACACACACACACACAGTGGACTACTCAGCCATAAAAAAGAACAGAATTTTGTCATTTGTAGCAACATGGATGGACTAGAGATTATCACAGTAAGTGAAGTAAGTCAGACACAGAAAGGCAAATACTGTATGATTTCACTTATATGTGGAATCTAAAAAATACAACAAACTAGTGAATATAACAAAAAAGAAGCAGACTCACAGATATAGAGAACAAACAATAGTGACCACCAGGGAGGGGCAATATAGGAGTGGGAGAGTGGGAGGTACAAACGACTGGGTATAAGAACGGCTCAAAAATGTATTGTACAACATGGGGAATATAGCCAATACTTTGGAATAACTATAAATAGAAAGTTACCATTAAAAGTTGTATAAAATTTGAAAAATAAAAAAATTAAAAAAAAAATCTTCTTCCAAGTTCAACTTGATTTATTTTTTGAGACTCTCTGGGCATAAGCACATCTTAACTCAGACTCCTGCAGTCTCAGCTTCACAAGAATGAAAAATGAGTATTATCTAAAAGCGGAGTTGATCTTCACCCAACGTAGTGGCTAGCCATGTGCGATAACCAAATAGCTGACATTTATTCAAATACCTATTATGTGTTAGACACTGTGCCTAAAAGAGGCTGCAAACAAGTCCTTCTGGTCATCAGAAAGCCAGAATAATCTGGAAGCCCTGAGATATATTCCAACAGTCACAAGTGGAAATCATCATCATTATTTTATGGGCCACTCCATGTAACATGAGCTCAGACCAAATTCACATTTGGATATTCACAACGCAAAATTCAAACACTACCTATATAGCAGATCAATTTCTCTCTCTAATCACACATCCTGGATTCTTCATCACTTCCCATGTTATGCATTTTCTTATTTTTAATAAACATGATTTGGTAAATATAAAACTAAAGTTATATATATATATATATATACATAAAAAACCTCACGAGTCAGAGAAAGAAGCCTTTGCTGATTGGCATGTTCTCATTTTAGGTTCAGACAAACAGTCACCCTTTCAGCTGTAGCCTCTGCATCAGGGCACCAAACTCCCAATTCTCTTATTCCCCCACCTGCTGTTTGCCATTTGTAGCTGAGCGGCTTAGAAGGCATATCATGGCAACTGCATCACTGTGGACACGTGAAGGAATGATGTAAAGAGCAAGGTATTTCAGATGACAGATTTCAATCATCACCATGAGAAACGCCACTCATAAAACACAACGGTTTTTTTTTTTTTTTTTTTTTTTTTGGTGACAACACAATTATTTCCAAGCTCTCCCAGTGTCTCTGGAAAGAAGCATATCCTGCTCTACCTTGAACAAGAGACGATGCTGAAGAAGTTTCAGCAGTTCGGTCGTTCTTAGGACAAGTGTCAGCCTTTTTTCTGAGCACCAATAACCGTACAACAGCCGCCTTCTGTTTGCGAATCAATTTCATAATCGAAAAACTCAAACAATGGATGACACAGTCTGCGAATAAACATTTCAAGTAAAAATAGCCTCCTAAAATAAATAGCTGTCAACTACCGTAACCTTTTATATCTCAGTGCCTCCTGTGGCTGAAAGAAGCCACGTGTTAGACGCATTGTCCTAGGGAGGGATGCTAATTCCCATACACTGAGCATGTGAGTAAATGCCATGTGCACTAACCACCATGAATAAATAATATTAGTCAACGTATTGTAATGACCCTGTTGAGTCCCAGTCCTCTTTAAAGCACTTAGCATATCTGAGCTCACTGAAGTCTTACAATAACCCTATGGGGGACATTATTATTATATTTTACATGTGAGGGATTTCAGGTAGCCCAGAAGTCTAATGACTCATCCAAAGCCACAGGCCTCATAAGGGGTGGGGCTAGCACTTGGGCAGGCAGACTGGCTCTGGAGCCCATGATCTCAACCCTGATGATATTAACTAAACAGCAATGGTCCTCAAAGTGTGATGCCGGGCCCAGAAGCATTAGCGAAACCTTGTTAATCTTGCGAATATGAACTTGTTTAGAATCAGAAATTCTTTGGCCCCAGCCCGGAGATACAGAGTCAGGTACTCTGGGCTAGAGCCCAGGAATGTGCTTGAACTCAATATTCTGCAGGTAATTTTGAGGCAGGCTCACAGTTGAAAATCGCTAGTAGAGGGTAGACAAGACTTGAGCAGAATAGGTTCTTCCCTCAATAAACTCTTGAGGCAGAAAATAAAATTATATCTCCTCATGCTAATTGTAAACATAGCGATGATGTCTACCACGGACTTGGATTTGGAAGAATGGATGAGCAGGACACAGACTACCTCCTTTACACCCTATAGAGACACGGAGGAACCTAGGATCTAGACACTTTTGGTGTTTGTTGGCAAGTTTAGAGGTGGAGATTGGGGGCTCACGTAAGAAAAGCAACTGAAGCCAGGAGGGACAAAACTTACAGTTTGTTTTGAAAATCATTACTCAAGGGAGTCAGGGAAAATATGATCTCTGGGTCCCTGAGTCACTGCAATGTCACTTAAAGCAAACAGTTGAATCCAGTGCCCCTCATGGTGCTAGGACACAGACCTCGCAGGGAATTGAACTGAATTGGGGGAGCTCCAAATGGAAGACAATGGCTTGCAATAAAGGAATTGCTGTTTCTCTTACACCCTATACTCACACATGTTTATAATTTAGGAAAGCTTGGTGCTTTGTATCACCTACCTTTCCTGAACGCGTGATCTGTAATTTTAAACTTACGTTCTGTCCATATGGTCTTGTCTCCTCAATGACAGAGGCAAAAGATTAATAGTTCACAGCATGGGTTCTCGACTCAGACAGCTCAAATCCCAGCTCTTCTTGTAACTTGAAATGAAAACTAGAGCAAGTTATTAAACTTCCAAGTTTTAGCTCCTTCAGTATGGGGTCCTATCCAAAAGGTTTCGGCAAGAAGCGAAACATAAAAACGACATAGTAAACAGTCAATAAATATTTGCCTTCTAAATCAGACGAGTTCATTGTTGGGGCAGATGAATCTTTTGCGCCCTGCCAAGTACTCTTTGAATGGAATTGATTCAAAAAGACAAAAACTTCTGGCTAAGGCAGTTTTGCTGATCTAATCAATATGCAGAGTATACTGCTTACAAAAGTTTACTTCTATTTACTAAATTTTATGCCCTTGTAAGAGAGAGACACTGTTTCTTTTTTGTAAATTAATTAATTAATTAATTTTGGGGCTGCGTTGGGTCTGTGTTGCTGCACACAGGCTTTCTCTAGTTGCGGCGAGCAGGGGCTACTCTTCGTTGCGGTGAGCGGGCTTCTCATTGCAGTGGCTTCTCCTGTTGCGGAGCACGGGCTCTAGGCATGTGAGCTTCAGTAGTTGCGGCTCCTGGGCTCTAGAGCGCAGGCTCAGTAGTTGTGGCGCACGGGCTTAGTTGCTCCGCAGCATGCGGGATCTTCCCAGACCAGGGCGCAAACCCGTGTCCCCTGAAATGGCAGGTGGATTCTTAACCACTGCACCACCGGGAAAGCCCCAAGACACTGCTTTATGAACCTTTGCAATCCCAGTATGTTATGAGCTTTTGCAATCGCCTAACACATAGTAGTGTTGAATAAACATTTGCTAAGTGAACAAGAAAAACATGACCTTTTACCATTATTTGTAATATTATTTCTACAACCCTTGCACACACAATCTTTAAACGATAATCTATCATTGCTTGACATTAGATCTATTGCATTTTTACCCCCAATGTATTCTCAAATGCGAGGAAATGTTCCTTTCCGTACCATCAGTTGCCTGTGGCCTTTGTCTTTTTTTCAGAGATACTGTATATCACTTTAGTGAGTCTTCTCTAAAGCTCTCTTTCCCAAGCCAGAAGTTGTTCCAAAATTAACAACACTTAAGAACAAAGGGAATCATCTGTCTGCGTGACTTTTCTTCATTCCCAGCCTTCAGCTGGTTTTGGTTACGTTTCTTCTTTGCTGCAGAAAGCTGCGGCAGCTTCAGGCTGCCCTTGCTGGTGCCAGGTACACAGAGGGGAAGCAGCAAATACTGGTCCTCAGAACTGTGTGAGGCTTGATGCAGGCACACAACTCCCATCCCTGAGCTGTTCCAGCTCATTTCAGAGAATTCAGATCGGCTTTTAGGACAGAACTTTGATTTTACTTAAAGGTCTTGGTCAGAGGTTGGCAGTTATCGATTCTGTTGGTCATCATGGATGTTTACGTTTCCCCTCTCCAGAATAAAATAGCGTAAGTGGTTGACCTAAAACTGGCATGATATCATGGTTGAAGGCAAGGACTCTCACTTCTGAGGATGTCCTCCTTGTAACCAGGAGGAAATATGGATTCGCAGTAACAGATATTTATGGAAAATGGAGAATATTCATGGAGGCGCTGACCCTGAACACCGTGAGGCATTCAAGAAAGATGAGTGGGATGCCATTCGTTCTCTTATTGTTTTACGCACGGAAGATCAAAAACTATCCTAGTTACTGTAATGTGAGACCACTTATTCAACATATAAAGGAATGTGTCTTGAATGTTAGAAGAAATATAATCGTATTACCTTTGTCCTGCATATTTAAAATTATCTTTAGGAAAGTTATTTCTCAACTTCACGGGGATCTAGACTTTCGGATAATAATCTTCAGAGCCAAAAACAGATTGTTTTCTGGCTAGTATTTTTCCTCTTGTGCTGTCCAGTTGGACATAAACAGTGAACAGTCACTGGAGGCATCACATACTTGATAGAATGTGTTCTTTGAGGAATCTGTGCCAACTTGACCACCTAGTTATTTAGGGAAAGGAGTCCCACAGCTCATTTGTCCAGACACCTCGGAAGTTCTCAGAAAAGCTCATCAATTCCCCTCTCCCATCCATACTGAGACATGACTGACCTTGCTCCTTTCCATGAGCTAGCTCACTTCTCCTTTACGTCAATTCCTTTGAAACATGGAACCTGCCCAGCCGGTATGCTAATCTTCTAGGTGCCCTCTGCTGAACTACTGTTGCAGCTGATTCTAAAAGCCTAAGAGGATGCAACACAGAGACTCCAGGGGGCCATCTTAAAATTCTGACAGCGCACTATGGAAATCAACATTTTCCTAACTCAACAGCAGGTGTTATAGATCCTATCAGAGGCTAGGAAACCTAAGACACCCTATTTACATGAAATGCCCATTTCCCCTGAAAGCTTATACCTTGTGGCCAGTTATTGCAATTACTGAAAAGATCCATTCCCCACAGGACTTGAGCCTGCTTGATAAAGGGAAAGGGTGGCAAACTAGAAATGGACCATAAGTTGGCACCTTCCAACTTTCTTGACCTTTGTCCTTTTGATTGTTTTCCAGTCTGTTAGAGGTCTAGATGCTACCCAAGTGACCTGTGAACAGTCACTGTTACTCTAAGATGAAATGGATTTCCCCCCTTGCTTTTTCTCAGAGAGATTCCAAATATTTAACTATACTTCTACCTGTTAGAGATATGGCTCTTATGATCCAGTGTGTATTTTCAAATGATTGCTAAATACAATTTTTTTTGTGGCTTGAGGATTTTTTGATCTCTAAACTGTTATTCTGTAAATTCTGATGTTTTTCTGAAAGACAGAGATGTGAAAAGATAATATTATGGGGTTGTTGGTTATGGTGAGCTTTTCTGGCCTGGAGGGGAGTGTCTATGAAATTATTGCAAGTTCAGCGTTCAGCTGGCAGAAGGCCAGGCTTCTAGGCCCAAATTTATGTCTGCAATCGTGATGTTAAACAGAAACTATTTGCTGCTTTCAGTACTCAATTTTATAGGCTTGTTCGGGAGACAATGACCAATCATTATTTCCACAGTTATGTTCTCCAACGAAGA